>NC_068329.1:12490476-12792380 GCF_000147395.1 Oryza glaberrima
TCAAGGTACTTTTGTGCATCAAACGAAGTATACGAAGGATCTTTTGCGACGGTTCAAGATGGAGAATTGCAAGCCAATTTCAACACCAATTAGTTCTACAGCTGTGTTGGATCCTGATGAAGATGGTGAAGCTGTTGATCAAAAGGAGTATAGAAGTATGATTGGATCTTTGTTGTATCTAACTGCTTCTAGGCCAGACATACAATTTGCTGTGTGTTTGTGTGCACGCTTTCAAGCTTCTCCTCGTGCTTCACATCGTCAAGCGGTCAAACGAATAATGAGGTATTTGAATCATACACTTGAGTTTGGAATTTGGTATTCTACTTCATCTTCTATATGCTTAAGTGGATATTCGGATGCTGATTTTGGAGCTTGTAGAATTGATACGAAAAGTACTAGTGGAACATGTCATTTTCTTGGTACATCATTGATTGCATGGTCTTCTAGGAAACAATCTAGTGTTGCTCAATCAACTGCTGAATCTGAATATGTTGCTGCTGCTAGTTGTTGTTCACAGATTCTTTGGCTTTTATCTACTTTGAAAGATTATGGTCTTACTTTTGAGAAAGTACCTCTCTTTTGTGATAATACTAGTGCTATCAATATTGCTAAGAATCCTGTTCAACACTCACGCGCAAAGCACATTGATATTCGTTTTCACTTTTTGAGGGATCATGTTGAGAAGGGAGATGTTGAATTGCAGTTTTTGGACACCAAGTTGCAAATTGCTGATATCTTCACTAAACCTTTGGATTCTAATCGCTTTGCTTTTCTTCGTGGTGAATTGGGCATAATTCATCCTTTTGGCATGGTTTGAGGGGGAGTTTGTACCTCATGGTTTTATCAAGCAATAATATGATAATAAAAAAAATTGAGAAAAGAGAGGTTTGTTTATGCATATTGTATTTTCTTGTGCATGCTAGCAATACTTTGAAGGTTTATTTGTCTCTAGCATAGCTTGTATGTATTCTAGTCTTTTCATGAGATTTAGATTTTGCTTTTAAGGGAGATGATGCATGACACTTAAATTCTATACTTGAATTAAGAAAATATGCAATGTTGATGCTAGCATATGGTTTGATTTATAAATGCTCTATATATATGCTTTATTGATTTGTTATTCCTCAAATACCTTTAATTGCTCATTGTGAAAAAGAGAATAAAAAATATAAAAAAATAAATACCAAATCCTTGGAAACAGTCTTGACGACAAGGATGTATTCGATGTGAGCAAAATAATGGGTGCCGAATCCCTGGAAACAGTCTTGACGACAGGGACGTACCCGGAATAAAAGAGGAAAAAAATATGAGCAAAAAGGCTCGAGAAAAGAAAAAGTTAAAAAATTCTCTTGGTTATTTTGTGCTAAAGGTTATTTAAGAAAGAGTGATAAATGCAATAGGTATATGTGTTTAGTGTTTATTCTTCAACCTATGTGCTTGTTAAGATGTTGCATATAAATCGTATGAAATCATGAATTTTGATTGTTGATTCAAGCTTAATTGTAAAATCTTTGGTTCATGGTTATACTTTAATGCATGCTTGTTTTGTTATAGATGGGTTTATCTTCTTTTTATTGCAACACATGACTTGATATGCTATATGTATGCTAAGCTCTTGAATATTTATGAACATAATTCCTATGCTTGATGAAATCATTGTCAAAAGGGGGAGAAGTAATGTGAAAATTTTTGTATTTTTGAGAAGCGAGCATGTTTTTGGTTCAATTGGGAATTTCTTTCTTTTAAAAAGGGGGAGAAGTTTTCTTTTTGGATTTTTGAGAAGCGAGCATGTTTTTGGTTCAATTGGGAATTTCTTTCTTTTAAAAAGGGGGAGAAGTTTTCTTTTGGATTTTTGAGCACGATGTGTACATTTGTACGAAGTGTGTTTTTTACCACCAAATATCAAAACATTTTTATGCGTTTGCCAATGTGTTCATCAAGGGGGAGATTGTAAAATCAAAGGTGTTTTTATTATTATTCTGTGATGAACAATTGGGCATTGGAGATTATTGGTTTTGTTATTTGGAATTATTCACGAAGTGGTTTTGGAGATGATTGGATTTCACAGGTGAATATACAGGAACTGCTATGATTATATGTGGACCGGTCAGACCGGGCTTCTGCTGCCGGTCAGACCGGCGTGTAATGCGTGGTCAGACCGGCGCAGCCCGCGGTCTGACCGGCCGACACTGTGTCGGTTTCGGTTTCGGGTTGTTTATTTAGATATCCAAGTTTATTCCATGATTATGACTTCTAGATGGATACTATACGTATGTAATACTATTGTTTGCTGCTAATGAGTCAAGTTGGAGATAGCTTGGTCTCGGAATATGGTTTCTTTGTTTGTTCCATGTGTAGGTGACTCGATGTCTCGGGAGAGTATTTGCGGTGATGGACCGAGAGTCGGCTTGGGGATAAGACGACATCCGTGGTGGTCAGAGATCATGCGGGATACTAAGGCTAGAGTTGATGCACGTGGTTGATGGAGATTCCATATGGCATACGATGGAGTTATTGTGTGCGTATGGAATGCGGAGTCAAATTTGGAAGGAGTCCAAATTTGGTACGTTTGGTTATGTAAAGTTTCTTTCTTGTACTAGTGGGTTTTCTAAGGTGTTTAGGACTCCTAGTATGAGTTTGGTTCGTGGCTTTAGGCTGCCTACCTCATGTATAAATAGAGGGGGAGCGTGAGGCTTCTCGGTATCGCTTTTGAGAGCAATAGAGTTGAGTTTTGAGTTAGGGTTTTGAGTTTAGTTGAAATTTTTGTAAGGAGTGCTGTTGGTGCACTTTGTAAACATAGAGAGAAGTAATAAAGTCGTCATCCACTTTAAGAGTTCTTCAATTTGTGTTTACCGGGTTTCGGCGGTCAGACCGGCGGCTTACGGGCGGTCAGACCGGCGGCGGCGACAGCGGGCGACAGGCGATCTCGGCGGTTAGACCGGTAGATCAACACCGGTCAGACTGGCGGCTACACTTCGGTCAGACCGGCTAATCTATTTCGGTCAGACCGCGATCCATCGATTTCGAGGGTAACTTTTATTTCCGCTAAAAGTTTTCGGTTTTTGGGTATACCAACCATTCACCCCTCTCTGGTTGGCTTAGTTCTTGTGATTCGATCCTACAACATTTTCGCTAAATGGTGCATTCTTATTTACAAATTTTCAGCGCTGTCACACAGTCACACACTAACACGCAGGACCTTGCAGTAGACTGCAATCTGCCAGCTAGGACGACGTTGGTCAAACATCCAAGACAAATCAGTCTTCTACATGGTACATGGATAGCAAGGCCAGCAAAAGAACAAAACACAAATCGTAAGGGTAAAAACATGGTGAAATTCCGAACACCTCCCACTCTTAGAGCAGGTTGTCAGATTCTCAGAGATTGCAGGTAAGATCAGTGTCATATCATTCCCAGGCTACAACCCTACAACTGTGAATGGCCTTGCTCAAGATTACCATTTGGCAGCTGCTGCTATGTACTCAGCGATCCCAGCAGCAAATATGACCGACTATTTATGCATCCTTTAGTTCCTTTTCAAGTACTTCTCGCATTGTCTTTGCGGCAATTTTCAGGTAGCAATATGGACACGCAGATATTGTCCTCGGTTTTGCACAGGATATCAGTTATTATTATTTCTCATTGTAGAAACATCTTGTAACCATAGTGTGAATTGTCGGTACACACACACCAGTCCAATAGCTAAGAAGATGCCAAAGAGCCAAGTAACATCTCAACAAAAGTGTCATGGTCTCATGGATCACAGTAAAAGAATGTAAATTGTCATAGAAAGTAAAACCACCTTGTCCTACTGAGTCCAACTGAGAGATCATTGCTCAAGCATTGTAGCTCCACATGGCCGTTTTTTAGCTAGAAAACGAGTTCTGGGGCCACCATTTTCTATTGCCATTACATTTAAATTATTTACCTGTAAAAACTTTTAGCGATTAACATTGCCATTATTTTCAATTTCCACAACTCTCCGTTTCGAATGATAATATACGGCACCCGAAGGAGAAATATAGCTGTAATTGAATGGTGACAAATGTCTATGTTTGGCAGCTAGTTAGAACCGCCAAGAATATATTTAAATTTAGCGGCTGTTTTTTTGACCGCCAAAGAAATCATTTGGCCTCTAAGAAAATTTACGGATTCTTCATTCTTATAGTGAACTGGTACTCACAACAACTTTCATCTATCCACAGTTGTATGAAAATAACTTGCTTGACAGATGGCACAATGCGCGAACAAGAATAAAACAACAATAACTATGCGATGGCTTAAAGCAACTGTAATAGAGGTGGCCAATATACTTCTACTTTATCCGTATCATCATACTTTATTTTATTGGTTTACTCACAATTTATCTTACCTTTTTCTCTGTACTTTTATTAGAAATTACTGAGAGCCTACTACACGAGGGAAAGTTCATCCAGTTATTACATCTCCTCCAACTTTTCACCTCTATCTCAATGGCGTTCCAAGCTGCCACCTCAAGTTTTACTGCATATGTTCATTGTGGGCTATTGACATCTTGCATGGAGCTATGCTAGGATTCCAGATTCCATGGATGGATATACTACTATGTAAGAATATGTGTATGAAATTTATTAGCGAGGAGCAGAGTTTCGAACTCAGATCAGGTGCAACTAGCTTTTCTAATAGTGGAATAGAATATCCTGGCCTTTGCTCAACAAGTTACAGCCAATTATTACAACGTAACACTCAAAACGAGTGTAGTTCACATAAATAAAAGAAGACACCAACAGGTAGCTTGGTCAATAGTACAACTAACTAACGACATAGAAATGACCACGTCGGATTATTGCAGCTAATACAAAGTTAGTAGGGTATACAATATATAGCCAACAACACTTTATACCTGCAACAGTGTTTACTTACAGCTTTTTGTTTTTTTTAATTAGTTCAATTTGTTGTATTAGAGGAAATGGAGTTGATGCGGGTCCACAAAATGCCAGCTTTATGGCTTGTGCGGGCTGCTCCTGAGTTGCAGTGCATGGTGGATTGTGCTATCGCCTGGTGATTAATTTGACGTTCGCGTCCTTCTCTCTCCTTGGTTCTCTCTCCTTCATATTAGAATATAATGATATAAAATGTTTTAGAGGAATGAGCCTATTGTAACTGCCCTAAGGACTGCACTCGTTTCTGGCTATCCATTTTGATGATGAACGTTCAGATTTGTTTCTACAGTAATAACATGGACAGAAAAACTGACCAACGGCCAGTCTGTGTTGTTTGCTCCAAAACCACAAGGTACTATACGTACTGTGGCAATACATTATGATTTACTCGGTAACAACTAAGTATCTAATCACAATGTGCGTGTAAAATTTCTCAGTACTGTTTCCAATCATAGCTTGCATAGGCTGTGCGTCTTGGTGACAAATATGTGCAACCGTTGTAAATAGCAGTGTTAATTTCTAGATCACTAACATTGTTTGGCCATTTTATAAGTTTCATTGGTTTAGCTGCATTTCTAGTGCCCCAAATAGACCACAGAACAGCAATAAAATTCTTCATATCATTAATTCCTATGGTTACACGAAACCCCTCGCGAGTGATGAGGAATACTCCACCCATATTGAAAGTACTATCAACTACATTCCAAACAATCAAGCAAATGGGCATTTGAGAAACAAGGATTGATGTACAAGAAGATGAATACGTATTGCATGACACGAATATTTTCTAGCAAGTATAGGGCATTTGTAGCAGAGCCTTGAGATGTTTGACAACATTCAATCTGGCTATATTGCGTCTTTTGTAAAGTTGCATATACCCATACTGCTTGACTCGTTTGATTGAAAGAACAGAGTATTGCTTGTTGCTCCTCTGGATCCGCCAGTGTCGAGAGAGAGAGAGAGAGAGGAGGAGGAAATTAAAGCCCCGACCCTAGTCATCTACTCGGTGATGCCGCGGGGTGGGGTGGGGGAGGGGGGGTTGGAGTCGCCAGTATCTTGGAGAGCGGAAGAAAGCCCCAGCTAGCCTCGTCAGGCTAAGAGGATGAACTAGACGGCTAGGAAAGAACGTGTCCTCCTGTTTCTAGAGGACGAAGTTGACCAAGAAGGAAGAAGCAGGTTAACGAAAATCTTGACCGCGATGACATGGTTTTAATTTGGTAGAAATATTTTAACAATTATATGTACCCAATTGGTGCCTCACAATATGATCATGGTAAGGAGGGGGATGCAACGAGAAACGAAACAGCAAGGATGCATGGTTTGGAATGATTCTCGGCCTTCTGCCTTTTTCATAGACCAACCAGCTGTTGGCAAGCTAGTTCCAAGCTCGCGAATAGTTGGCCATCAACGACAAACTTCCCAGTCATTTCTCGAGTTTCAACTGAACAGTCCAAGTGACTCAGAGTCTTGTGTATCAATTGAACAACCGGAGTGACTCAAAGAGGCTAGATCACTCCTGATGCCTCCTAATTCTACGCATAAAATATTGTATAGCAGAGCCTATAAGTTGCATGATACATTTCCAAGGTTGAGGATAATTAGCTAGCCCGTACCCAGTGACAGGCACATTAGGATTGCTGTCCTTTTGTCTATATATCTACAAATAGCACATAGCACTATATATTGTCCCACATATGCATGTATTGCCATGGACCACATAGTATTTAGAAATATTTACCCTAAAGTAATATTAAGAATATTTTCAATAATCTAGTATTTATGATACTTTATATAGTACTTTCCACTATTCTTTTGACACATTGTTAAATTAAACCAGTACAACACTTTTTAGCAAGCACATGTAACTTATCAGTCCCAGTCCCACTAATGTAGTATGAATTCATTTACAACTTTCATTGCATCACACCAATTTGCTAGTAAATTTGTTCCCAATGATTACTCCATCAAGTATAACCAAATATGCATGTTCGAGCTAGAAGGCTCTTAATTTAGCACTAACCTTTGTTTGATCTCCATATATAATTTGATATTTTACACAACGCGTTTAATAACCCTCTCAAAATTAACCTAGACGGCCTCAGTGATTAGTGATGTGTGATGGCTCCTGGACCTACAAATCCACAATGAGGAGGATGGCTCTTGTTAGCTTGGACTTACGTCCCTCCAGTGCAGAAACAAGCAGGAAATGCGACATGGTGCGTGTTATCTTTGTGCCGGCAAGGTTTAAATTTGCCCCCTACTGGTTTGGAACGGTTCATCCACTCTGCGCATTTTTCATGACCCCCAAGCTTGGTATTTTAGGTTCCGTCGAGATGAGGGAGCTTGCTTAATTTCATGCGCATCTTCAGGATTTAATTTTAACAGGCGTTTCAAGAGAGTCTTGCAGATGTCAATTGGATGGATGTGGCTATGCTACTCCCGATGCCACCTAATTCGACACAAGTTGTCCAAACATGGATGTAGAGAAACTATATATACTCCCTCCATCTAATTTCGGTAGTCATATTTTATCTTGGCACAATGACCAAGGATAAGTAATTGTAGTTTATCATCCATTTTAACATGTTACTAGTTATTTCTCATAAACAAACGATTCATTAATAGTAAAGTTCTCGATGCCCATATAGCCAATCTTGTGTGGAAAAGTAGAGAATCACGCATTCAATCTGATAAAATCATTAAGAGGATAGGTGGTTGGATTGAAATATGCCAATCAAAAAATAAATCTTTAAGATTTGAAAATATTCCTATCAAAATAGATAGAGTATTTCAATGTTAATTAGAGAAACTATCTAGGAGTGACAGAAGCTTCAGCTTCCGAATTTAATTCTGCCCTTTAATGTTGGATGTTTTTTTTAACTAAGCTTCTGTCTATTATATCAATTCCCTATGTACATGGATTGACAACAGCGACATGGTATGGTTGATTTTTTACTGTGAGACTTACTCCGGTCTATCGAAAAGTACCTCAAGATACTGGTATCTCATGCACTAGTGGAAAAATACTTTTTACTCCCGGTTTATAACCTTTTGTAGTCCCGGTTTTCTAACCGGGACTACGAATCCGGGACTAAAGATCGCTATCTTTAGTCCCGGTTCAAATAACCGGACTAAAGATTTAGTCCCAGTTGTAAAAGGGGAAATATTTAGTTCCGGTTGATGTTACCAACCAGAACTAAAGAGGGGAAGTGACAGTTCCTCGAGATTTTTTTTATTTTATTGTTGATTTGCTAATGGCTAGTGTTAATCCCTGTATTTTCTCCCGAATCAAATGGGATGCACATCCCCAAATCAACATCCCAAATATTAAGTTACTTATACACACGGATCAAATACATCACAAATCCTACACACAGATCAAATACATCACAAATCCTACATACAGATCAAATACATCACAAATCCTAAAAAACTACACACAAATTAAATACATCACAGATTATACAAATTATACATCATATCTCATATCCATGCGATGCAATGAATCACAAAATCTAAAAAATTATACATCCAGTGAAACACAAATTACAAAAAAAAAAGAAAAGCAAACGAGCCGCCGCCCGCCGCCCGCCTGCCCGCGTGCGCTCGCCGCCCGCCGCCACGCGCGCGGCCGCGCCGCCGCCACCCGCCGCCCGCCTGTCTGCCGCCGCCGGCCTCATGCCCGCCGCCGCCTCCCCCCGTGAGGCCGAGCCACCGCCGCTCGCCGCCGGCCGGCTGATGGAAGAGGGAGTAGAGGGGAGGAGGAAGGACTGGCTGATGGGAGGGAGGAGAGGGGAGGAGGAGAAGAGGGAGGGGAGGAGGGGAGGAAGAGAGGGGAGGAGAGGAGGAAGAGGATTGGATCTGAGAAGAGGAAGAGAGGGGATGTTTCAATCTTATCTAAATATCTATCTGGGACTTAACCGATCAGATGTGGGAGAGAAATATTTACTCCCGGTTGATAACTCCAACTGGGACTAAAGATCGATCTTTAGTCTCGGTTGGTATTACCAACCGTCTTTACTCCCGGTTGGTATCACCAACCGGGACTAAAGTGGTAATCTTTAGTCCTGGTTGGTAGTATAAACCGGGACTAAAGATCCTCGACCCCCGGACATACATCTGACAGGGGATGAATCGGGACTAAAAATCATCTTTAGTCCCCGGGACTAAAGATCAAAATTTTTTTAACCGGGACTAAAAATCGTTTTTATTCCCGGTTTTTAATGGAACCGGGACTATTGTAGGATTTGGTCGACCGACCAAAGATGGTTTCTCCACCAGTGATGGTATCAAATCGTTTCCGATTATTAGATATAGAATGGGCATTGTTAGATTCAACGATCGGAAACGATATGATACTGTGAGGTACCGGTATATTAAGACTTTTTTTTTGACCGGAGTAAATCTCTTATACACTACACTAACACATGCAAGTGCTCCCCCAGGTCATTAGTATAAAACTAAAAAGGTGCCACAGCAACCTGTACTGTTCTGTTGACTGGTTTCACTGCTTGCCTCAAGTGGTTATGGGTGATGAACCATGTGCTAAATGAGCGTGCAACCTTCGAATTGATTAAAACATTTCGCTTTGATTTGTATGGGCCATGTGAACAAAGAACTGGATTGAGCATCATCCCATGGGGGCCGCTGGGCTAATATGACAATGGAGAGCAATAGGAATGCAAGCAGCCAGCGGGCGGCCTGCATGCTAGCTTAAGCTATGGAGCCACATTAATACTATGTACCAATTTCTTCGAACCGGTATCTATTGGTACTTAAAGGTACCGCTTTTTAATTCTTTTTTCACCTTGTGAAGGTGGGAAACGGTCAATTGGTGCCAGTTTTAAATGAACCGGCACCTATAAGCCGTCACTTATTAAGGTTTTTATAGTCGTAGTCGAAGAAGATCTAGAGATTAAGGAAAGAATAAAGGAGGGAGGGAAGAATATAATAAGTGAGGTGCGTTATCTCGGTCATTTCAGGTCTCTTTACACTCCGGCTATGAAAATCGATTTTGCAGGCATACGCTTAATTTGCCAATTAGTCTACTTAAGAATTTGTCCACAAAACTCGATATTCGCAAGAGGTTAATAACCATGGAAACTTGGTGTTTTTGGAAGCAGCTATAAGCGGTTATTTTTCTCGTCCGCCTGCAAAATAAAAGGGACGTGTTGTAAAAAAATAACTTTTTTGAAGTATTGTGGGAGGCTAGGAGTATTTTGTGCACACGGTCGCCAATTCTATGTTTTACTCTTCCTACCTTTCAAGCAAAAGTACATTATTTTTTCATTTGAGATGAAGTAGAAAAATTAGGAGAAAGTAATGTGACCGAAAAGAAAAATACGAGGGAGAAAAAAAGAGAGAAGAAAAATAACTTTTGACGGTATTGGTTTAGTCGTGCAAGCCCTTGTGGGAAATCCAATTGAAACGACATTAAGACGAAAACAGTTCGTACATCTTTCTTTGTTTCATTCATCTCAGAATTACCATTCACTAGTACTGCCATCCCATTCTCGACGGGCCGATGCATGATATAACTTAAGACAATATCAGTTGATTGTGATGAGCTAGATCGAGGCGCGCATCAAACTGTCAAGCATGTAGAAGCCTTATTTCCTGGAGCTAAACCATGAGTCCCAATGCCTCCCAATACTAAACTAGCCCCTTCTTTCTTGTTACCTAGGCGCCATCATATGGCTACCAGTGCCGCTTGCAAATATGCATGGATGACTATATATTTGATGATTATTTTCTCAGTAAAGACATCCAACTTTTATATTATAAGTACTATCCCTATCTGATATTGCCTTGTACTCCCTCCGTCCCAAAAAAAGATAAACCCTGAGTTTCCGTGTCCAACGTTTGACCGTCCGTCTTATTTGAAAAAAATATGAAAAAAATTAAAAAGACAAGTTACGCATAAAGTATTAATCATGTTTTATCATCCAACAACAATGAAAATACTAATTATAAAAAAACATCATATAAGACGGATAATCAAACGTTGGACACAGAAACTCAGGTTTTGTCTTTTTTTTTTTTGGAACGGAGGGAGCACGTGTTTCAATCTATAGCCATACGTGTAAGAAGTAAACTGCTACTGTCCTGCGTGGGCTATATGCTTTTGCAGGCTGCAGCCAGCGTCGATGCTCCGAGTTTGCTGCATATGTAATATACTTTGCATATTTCTGGTGCTTTATCAACTCAATACCATGCATGTCCATAGTGAAAGGCCTGCAAACTTTTGAAGTATTTGCTTCAGCTGCGTATTATTTATGCTCCAATATGTTTAGCTCTGCGTGTACGTCCATTATAGACGTAGAGACCGGGTTTAATTTTAACACAAATTTTAATACTCCCTCCGTTTCAAAATGTTTGACACCGTTGACTTTTTAAGCACATGTTTGACCGTTCGTCTTATTAAAAAAATTTGTGAAATATGTAAAACTATATGTGTACATGAAAGTATATTTAACAATGAATCAAATGATATGAAAAGAATAAATAATTACTTTAATTTTTTCCATAAAACGAATGGTCAAACACGTACTAAAAAGTTAACGGTGTCAAACATTTTGAAACGGAAGGAGTATATCTCTATGCAATGCAGAGTATTATAGTCAGACCAAAAAGAAGCTCACTCCCCTTTGCTAAACTTTTTCACGTTTGCCATGCTAAATTTCCTACTATACGCGAGCTCGCTCTCTAACTCTTAGCAACTTCTTGCTGCTGAAAATAATGAAGCCTCCAAGTACTCAAATATGTGCCGCTGCTCTCCTCTATTGCCCGCAGAAACTAGCATGACCAAACCTAGTACTAGATTTCTCTGCAATATCGTCCCTTCCATGGAGTAGTTCCAGCTCACACAGGCCTCTGCGTCTGCGTCTCTTGACCACATACAACCAGCCTGCTGTCTGGATGAGGTATGTAGGCTGTATTTAGTTTCTGAAATTAGGGAGAAGTTTAGGGAAAGTTGGTAGTTTGGAAAAAAAGTTGGGAATTTATGTGTGTAAGAAAGTTTTGGATGTGATGTGATGTGATGTAAAGTTAGAAGTTAGGGGAAGTTTGATGTGAACTAAACAGGGCCGTAGAGCCAATGTTGGGCACACAGGGTCATAATCATGTACATATAGCTATATTCCCTCTACACCAGAGATGACACATATCTACTCTTAGTACGGACCTTCATCCAACAAGACTCATTAACTCTTACCAAGGAAGTATCATGAAACAGGCGTGTAGGACAATTCCTGATGCCTCTTAATCATAATTACCTTTCTCAGGACTAAGATTAATCTCTCAACCATATTCTAAGACCAAAGATTTCAGTAGGTGCTCTACTCTTTGTACTTATTTGGTTCTTTTTGTCAGCAAGCTGGTCTTCTCTGAATTTTGGTGCAGGCGTGCAGCCACTCCATATATATTGCTTGTTGGCTGCCTAAGGAATATGGAAATTCATTAAGGCTATCTATGTATTGCAGCATCAGGTACACGGGAGAAAGATTAAACAAGGCAGTAATTTCAGACATCTCTAGAATCTGATAAAAAGGCCATTTCGATCCATGACTCGAACTGCCAGCCATATAGTGATGAGCGCTCTAAAAATTATGCAAATATATACAACGTTTTCTTGGTAAATGCAACTCAGCTCGATGCCTCCCAAAATTACAATTGATCTGGTTAATGCAGCAACATAGCGCATGCAAAGTCTACTTGACAAGCTGAGAGAACTATTAAGGTTTTGTGTAGGCCATCTATCACTATTTTGACGTTTGATATTTACAGCATAACACACTTTGCATTTCACTGGTAATTCATATCCAACTCATGTACGTGGCAATACATTTTTTTGGAAGACTGTGGCAATACATTATGATTTAGTCCGTAAGAACCTAAGTGTCTAATGAACAATGTGCGTGTAAAATTTCTCAGTACTGTTTACAATCATAACAATGCATAGGCTGCACGTCTTGGTGAAAAATATGAGCAACCGTTCTAAACAACGGTGTTTCTAGACCACTAACATTGTTTGGCCATTTTACCAGATTCTAGAGTATACTGTATCTATCATCCAGAGAACTGTTATAAAACCGGCTCCGGTAGCACATCGAGAACCAAACATTAAAAAAACGTCATGGGAGATCCAAACACGATGATGACACCGAGACACGATATTTGTTAGCGAGGTTCAGCCGAAGTCTAATCCCTAGGACATTGATTACGGGCGCTCCTCCCCGATTCAACATATTACAGAGTATCAGAATTACAATGTCTCACGGCCGGACGCTGCCGGTAGCCGCTCCCTCTCACTATACTAAGTCGTCATGCGGTTATAACAGGTTCGTCCCTCTATTTAAGAGAGATTCTAAGATAGAGTGTGGCTCTTATTCTTTTCCTAACACGTAATATAACTCTAAGTTCTAAACCGTAACTGACTTTGTAAATATATTCGACGCAAACTCTAACCAGAACTATATAACAGAATTTAGAATCCTCCGAATCCTAAGCTTGTTAAGGTCTGTAAACAATTAAAGATCGATATATCAGAGGATGCCCCCTAGTATACCCAATTTATTAGCAAGAGGCCAGCGCATACATGCATGGTGAAAGGCCTCAGTTTTTTTTTTTTTAAACAAAGTGGCCCTTTGTTTATACTGCTTACAATCTATTCACCAATATATTTGTGGAGAAAAAAACTTTATACACCTTACAAAGGTTGCCACTTCCCTTCAATTCATTTGTTTATACTGGCTTTTTGTTTATACTGCTTAATTACTATTTATTCTTTGTACTGCGCACCACTTGCAGTCCAGGTTACCAAACATTCTCATTCCTGGTTCCCAGATGTACCTATACCTTGTGTTGTAAATCTTATTTGTGACTTAATTTAACAGGAACGACCCCGCATTGCAAATTTCCTGCTTTTTCCTGTGATTTCTGCAAAGTTGCCCAAGAGGAAATCCGGAAACTTAACAATCATATTTTGCCGTTTTCATAGGTTTAGCTGCATTTCTAGTTATCCAAATACACCACAGAACAGCAATCAAATTCTTCGTATCCTTCTTATGGTTACGAAACCAGCCCCCCACGAGTGATGACGAATATGCTCCACCCATATTGAAAGTACTATCAACTACATTCCAAATTAACAATTAAGCAAATAGGCATTTTAGAAACAAGGATTGATGTACAAGAAGATGAATACGTATTGCATGACACGAACATTTTCTAGCAAGTACATAGGGCATTTATAGCAGAGCCATAAGACGTTTGACGACATTCAATCTGCATATATTGTGTCTTTCGTAAAGTTGTATATGCACGTACTGCATCACTCGTTTGATTGCAAGAACAGAGTATTGCTTGCTGATCCTCTCAATCCGCCGGCGTCGAGAGAGAGAGATAGGAGGAAATTAAAGCCTGACCCTAGTCATCTACTCACTGATGCCACGGGAAGGGGGGAGGGGTCACCGTCACTGCCAGGGGTCGCCAGCGTCTTGGAGAGGGGAAGAAAGCCCTAGCTAGCCTCGTCAAGCTAAGAGGATGAACAAGAAGGCTGGGAAAGAGCATCTCGTTTCTAGAGGACGAAGTTGACCAAGAAGGAAGAAGCAGGTTAACGGAAATCTTGACGGCGATGACATGGTTTTAATTTGGCAAAAATATTTTAACAATTATATGTACCCAATTGGTTCCTCGCAACGCGATCATGGTAAGAGGGGGATGCAGCCAGAAACGGAACAGCAAGCATGCATGGTTTGAAATGGTTCTTCGCGTGCTGCCTCTTTCATGGACCAACGAGCTGCAGGCAAGCTATTTCCATGCTCTCGAATAGTTGGCCATCAACTACGAACTTCCCAGTCATTTCTTGAGTTTCAACTGAACAATCGGAGCGATTCAAAGCCTTGAGTAGTGACTCAAAGAGGCTAGAGTAGACTAGTCCTGATGCCTCCTAATTCTACGCAAGTTGTTGATAAAAGATTGTATAGCAGAACCAATGAGTTGCATGATACATTTCCAAGGTTGAGGATAATTAGCTAGCTCGTGCCTAGTGACAGTCACATTAGGATTGCTGGCCTTTTGTCTATATATCTACCAATAGCACATAGCACTATATAATGTCCCACATATGCATGTATTGCCATGGACCACAAAATAGTTATGATAAGTACTTTTCACTATTCTTGGGACACATTGTTAAATTATACCAGTGCAACACTTTTTTTAGCAAGCACATGTAACTTATCAGTCCCTCTAATGTACTATGAATTCATTCACAAATTACAACTTTCATTGCATCGCACCAATTTGCTGGTAAATTTGTTCGCTATGATTACTCCATCAAGTACGACCAAATATGCATGTTCGAGCTAGAAGGCTCTTAATTTAGCTTTTACCTTTGTTTGATCTCCATATGTAATTTGATGTTTTACACAAATTAACCTAGACGCGGCCTGATCAGTGATTAGTGATGTGTGATGGCTCCTGGACCTACAAATCCACAACGAGGAGGATGGCTCTTGTTAGCTTGGACATACATAGATCCCTCCAGTGCAGAATTCATCCAAGAAACAAAGCAGGAAATGAGACATGGTGCGCGTCGTCTGTGTCCCGACAAGGTTTAAATTTGCCCCCTACTGGTTTGAAATGGTTCATCCACTCTGCGCATTTTTCATGACCCCCAAGCTAGGTATTTCAGGTTGCATCGAGATGATGAAGCTTGTTTCATGCGCATCTTCAGCATTTTTACAGGCGATCCATTAGAGCCTTGCAGATGTCAATTGGATGGATGGGGCTATGCCACTCCCGATGCCACCTAATTCTACACAAGTCATCCAAACATGGATGCAGAGAAGGGCTAACCAAATGTGCATCATATATATATTTCAATGTTAATTAGAGAAACTATCTAGGAGTGATAGAAGCTTGAGCTTCCGAATTTAATTCTGGCCTTTGGTTTGTCTTTTGTTTTAAAAAAACTAAGCTTCTGTCTATTATATCGATTCCCTACGTACATGGATTGGCAACAACGACATGGTATGGTTGATTTTATACACCCTACTACAGAAACAGTTTTTACATGCGGGTGAAAGAGATTTTTGCACGCGGTTAGCACAACCGCATGCGCCAAAAGGTATGTCAAAATCGGTTTTTTCGCATGCAAAAACCGGCCGCATGCAAAAATAAATTTGGCGAAAAAAATAAAAAACAAAAAACCCCCAAACCCTATCCCGCTGCCCACCGTCGGAGCGCCGGATCCGCCGCCCCACCACCCGCCATCGTCGCCGGGGTCGGATCAGCCGCCCCCACCTCCAGTAGTCGTCGCTGCCCCCGGATCGACTGTCCCCACCACCGGATCGATTGTCTCAACCGCCCACAGTCGTCTTTAGTCGTCGCCAGGGTTAGACCAGCCGCCCGCAGTTGTCGGCGAGGCCGGATCCACCTCCTGCGGTCATCGCCGGCACCGGATCGGCCACCCTCACTGTCCGCCAGTGCCGCATCCGTCGGCCCCGCCGCCTACGGTTGTCGCTAGCACCGGATCAGCCACCCCTGCCTCCTGCAGTCGTCGCTGGCGCCGCATCCGCCACCCCCTCTGTCCTCCGTCGTCACCGACGACGGATCCACACAAGGGAGGGTCCCCAGCACCTAATCCATGCGGGGTGGCACCGCCCGAGGTGGCCGAGCTGCCAACTCGATCCCGCTCGGTGATCCAATGAGCGAGGCTTTCAAAGAACTACAACCTTTCAAGTAGTTTGTCACCCACTAGCTCAGTAACCACCACACAAGCATTGGCAACGCTTGGCCTCCACCCAACCACACCAGCGCCCCTCCGTCGGCCTACTTTTGAACAACCGCAACACCCCACCAGCTCGCTTCATCCCACTGTTCATCCCATGAGAACTGGCCTAGGCCTCCTCCGTCCCGCTACCCGTCAGCCTCCTTGCCATGTTCAGCCAAAGGAGAACCTGTGACTGGACAGTGTTGCTTCGGCCTCCTGAGCTTCCCTCGCTGACCAGTAGTCTGCTCAACTCAACCGAAAACCCCGACGAAGAAGGGGAGGAGCTCCAGGAAAGGGGAGGGTGCTGACCGGAATGGGGAAGATGACCCACCACCGCCAGCTCCCTTTCCACTACCACCTCTCCCTTGCGCACTGTCACCAGGGCAGCATCGCTGAATCCGACCGTTGCACGAGGTCTCCAGCCGCGCCAGCACCACCACAACCGTCAGGCATCGGTGCCCCAACCTCCCGATGGCTGCGCCTACTCGCCACTGGCCTCGATGCCACCCACTGCCATTGCTGCGCGAGGCGCCGCCGTCGCCACTAGTCGCGGCGGCTTTGAGGCCTCCCGGTGCAGTCTTTGCGCGAGGGCCCCGCTACCGGCCGCGACAGCATTGAAGCCACCCACTGCCGTCACTCATGGCCTCTTCACCATGCCGACAATTGTCGCTGGCCTCGACAGTCTCCAACTGCCACGGGTTGTTCCGACCAGATCCGACGCGATAACGCTAGATCCACACGTGGGGTGCCCGGATCCGGCCACACCGGCACCGGATCCACTGCTCTCCGTGCGCCGAGTCACCATCCTCATGCTAAGGCAGGTCGCCACTGGGGACAGGCCTCACCACCACCCTCCCGACTGGCCGCTTGGTTCTCCAGCAGCGCACTCCGGCGGCGGCGATGGGAGGGACAGGAAGGAAGCGAGGCAGCAACGGGGCTAGGGTTCGCCCCCCTGCCACCCACGTGAGAGGACAGCGTGGCGTCTCGATCTTGCACGCCTGCCTTTCTCTTTCATCCAAGCCAATCGGGGAAGCCCATTCATGCTATTTTTTTGAAGTCGACAGCATCGTCAATAGGAAGGTACCAAGCCGGTGATAGGAGCATTGGTGCCCGTGCACAACCGTCTACATATTAATCGATGATATTTCTTTCTCTTAGTGCTATCTCCCTGCCACCTAGGTATAAATTCCAAAAAAGTGCATTGATAGGAGCATTGTTTTGTTATTGTACTGCCATTAAGATAAAGATTAAGTACGGGCACGCAAAATGATAAAGCTATTAACGCATTAATTGAGTTTTAATTCTTTCAAAACCTGAAAGGATTTATTTGATATTTTAGAGCAACTACAATATAGAAAAATTTTCACACGAAATACATCGTTTATCAGTTTGAAAAGCTTGTTGATAAAAAATGAATCTGTATAATCGAAAAAAAACAGGGCAGTCCATGTACACTAATTTGTCAGATATGTCATAATTAAAGTATTTCTACCATTCTTTGAAGGCCCATGATCGATCAAGAAAGCTAGCAGTAGTTAATTTTCTGAGCAATTTAGCATCCATGATGTTGGATGGTAAAATTGCTCTAATTTTCTCGTTAATTCCATAGAGTCGAAGGCCGCGAAGAAGTTTGCACGTTTAAAATCTACCAGTTGTTCAACAAGGCCGATATAACAATTCAATTAATGTTTTACTTTGCACATAGCAACTAATACCATAAAAATTAACCTAGGCCCTTCCACACCATTATTGAGCTATGAGCCTATGATGACATGTACTCCTACATATCCACCATTAGAGCAAGTATAATAGTGAGCTATAAGCCTACTATAAGCTTATGTGGAGGAGAGATGTAACAAAAAGTTAAGGGTGTTGGCTCTCATGCAAAAGCTAGCTTAACACAAGCTCCAAGACAAATACAATTAATGTATAAGTGAGAGATAGAGAGATGAGAAGAAAATTATAGCCAACCTTATAGCTAATCTATTAGAGCAAGTATAATAGTGAGCTATAAGCCTACTATAAGCTTAGGTGGAGGAGAGAGGTAGTGAAAAATTAAGAATGTTGGTTCTCATGCAAGAGCTAGCTTATCACAAGCTCCAAGGCAAATACATTAAATATATAAGTGAGAGATAGAGAGAGGAAAAGAAAATTGTAGCCAACCTTGTAGCTAATCTATTATATATGTTGACTTTAAGATGGACTAATAGTAGAAAATGGGCTCTATTATTATCCTTGCTCTTATATGTACTGGGTTTAAGATTGGCTAATAGTAGGAACTGAACTCTATTATTATCCTTGCTCTTAAGATGATTTCGCCAGGATAGATATCCAGGCTTGCAGCGCTGAACTCGGGAACATGTACAGGAATGCAATGAGGCACGACGTGTGCCTCAACAGGCCGAACACTATCTTGCTATGGTTTCAACTGTTTCATCGTTTCCTTGCATTTTATATTATATTACCCGCAACCTATGCAGTCTAGATTCTGCCAATGATGAGGCTTGTTTCGATGTTGCCAAACATATGGCCATCCAGTTGCATTTCACCGGCGATTCTTGGGTAACTGGTGAAAGGACCAATCTGAGTTATGGGGCTACGACACTCCTGATGCCTCCCAATTCTACACAATCTGCCCAAGCATGGATATAATCCGGAGTAGCAAGTTTTCATTGGCAGCAACATGTTTGCTCCTGCCCTCTCTTTAGTTATGAAGTCTTATAGAGATCGTGATGACAGCTCCCAATCCTATTTGACTATGCTATACTTTATCCGGTTAAGTTCTCCTAGATTGATAGGAGTAACTGAATTACCTTTCAAGGCTATAGTTATGCATGGTCTATTTATATATTGCTTCGACTAGCTAGAGTACTCATCAAAGAAAGAAGTAAAAATATCATATATCAATAGCATGCGGTAAGTTCCTATATATGCATTCGCTTGATTAAGTATATTTAGAATTTTCAGGCCCCATATTTTCTCTTATGCTTATGCTTATCAGTCGAATTTGAATTTTCAACCTTAAATTTAGAGTTGATTTGAAGGTTTTTTTCATGAAAGTTTATTTTTTAGCCTTCGCTTTTAGATCGTTAAGAACACATATATAAAAAGTTTTATTCACAATTTATTTTTCATTTGCAAGTATGTCGTTTGGCTTTTTCCTCGAAAAAGCGAAACAATGGACTGATGACACCTTGCAAGACAAAGGGAAAATATATAGTGCAAACCCACACATATAGTGTACTAAAAACTACCGTAGTATCCACGTCACCTCATGTTTAAATAATGGGAGTAAAAATTTTAGTCAAGGTCGTAACGTGAACAAATCTCATACGTCTATTTTTAGATTATATGGTAGGTTACAGGTTTGCACTACATCTTATAAACCGATTTCAGGGTCCGATCCCAGACGTTCCATTGGGCCACGTGTCATCGTGTGTTGCGCTCAGTCGAGATTCTCGGATGGAGAAGGTGCCACGTATTCGCACCCCTCACACAGCTGTTAGATGAGAAATCAACGTTAGAGGAGGGGGTGATAGCAGCTCGATTTACGTGGACTGCTCCGCCTGGACATGCACCACCTGGGGGAGGGAGAGGCGACGCCGGCGGAGGGGGATGGAAGCCCCCTTGCGCCTCCTCGATGTGCTCGAGCCGGCCGCCTCCTCGCTTCAGGGGATGTCGATCGAGGGCGAGAGGGGGGGGGCAGAGGAGGCTGAGCTCGGCAAGGAGCTGATGCTGATAGCCAGCGACGGATGGAGCAGTTGACCGGCTGGTGGATTTGCTCGTCATCGCCGCCATCCTGCGCCGCCGGAGGTTGCTCCCACTGGTCCCTGTGCCTGCCGCTCATGCGCTCTTGATGGTTCATTCCCGTCTCTGCTCAGGGGCGAAGCCAGGATAAATAATCGCCAGGGTCTAATAACTAATAATACTAACAATAGACTATAGCTTGTAATAATCTAAGGTCCCGCTCTTTTCTCCAAGAAAAGTTGGATCAAGATTAAGATTTTCGTAGCACACTTTTCAAACTGCTAAACGGTGTGTTTCGTGTGAAAACTTTCTGTATGAAAGTTGCTCTAAAATACCATACTAATCCATTTTTCAAGTTTGTAATAATTAAAACTCAATCAATCATATGTTAATACCACCTTGTTTTGCGCAAAAAACTTAATCTTCATCTCATCTTCAGAAGAAAAGAACACCAGACTATACATAAGATGGTATAAAATCAACTATGGCATATTCTTTTTTTAAAAAAAAAGTCTTGGTTCGATAGCGGTTACTTACAAAATCTTGTCTACGCCTCCAAATTCATCACAATGGAGGAATACTGGAATATGACATCAGCGCAGGGGAATTTGTGGAGACGGCTGCCAGCCTTGTGGGCTCACATCCAAACGTTGTCTCATTATGTGGGCTGGGCTGGCATATAATGCATACGAGCTAGCTTAGCTATTTTCTGTTTTGTCGTGTCATTCTTTGTTGTTAATCACAATTGCCTTTAACTAATCAATCTATCGGGGTCTAATGGTATTCTATACCGGGGTCATGGCTAATAAGATAAACGGAATATACGATGGTTGTAGAAAATCGTCGGGGTCTACTGACCCCGACGCTTTGCTGTAGCTTCGCCCCTGTCTCTGCTTGTGGACTTGTGATTATGGGATTGGAAACGAATGGTCGTGGCCTGGTGGAAAACGCTGCTCTTTTCCTTTTTTTTTCTTTTCTCATTTAAGGCTGCATTAAAATGACAAATATAGTACTATCTATATATAAACCCCTATATTACTTATAACCTATTGGTTGCCCTAATAACTCAAAGTTAAAGCTAAAATTAAAATTTTCAAACTTAATTTTGAAGTTGATTTTAAGATATTTTCAACGTTGTTTCTATTTCAGTATTAACTTTTAAGTCACTAACATACATCTATAAAAGCTTTAATTAAATATTTATTTTTATTTTAAATAAGCCGTTTTGGTTTATTAGGGAATATGGATAACCGATAAGTACATTAATCTATGTTCGACAGTGTCAGAAGGTGAAAAGAAAATCTTGTTTTCCGCACGCATGCTACCCGAACCGATTGATGACGTATGTTTTCTCAAAAGAAAATTTTATAGGAAATTTACTTAAAGAACATATCCATTTTCTTGATTTAAAATAATTAATCATCATTAATCATACGCTAATGACTTAATTTTGTGTATCATATCATGGTTCTCTTTTCTCATTTACTCAAACACACTTTAAGTGGTAGTTATTTTGGGATAAATTTTAAACCTAAAAGGGAGAATTTTTTGAACGCATGGAGTAAATTAGAATGCAAAGTCGGCTCACAGGGTATCTATGTAATTAATTTTCTCATCTATGGGTTCCATAGTAAAAAAAATGATAAACCGTGTGATTTTTGCAAATAAAAATAATAGTAAAATTCACCTTTGGCTACTTTTTTTTATCACCGGCGTTTCAAAGCACTTTGAATCACCCTTTAACTAATTTTTTCACTTTCGATCAGATACTTTTACCTTAGCATTTTGTACCATCCTTAGTTGTTTTATCCATATACATCTAAACTGTCATATATCAAAGAAACAATCTTTATACAATCAAGGGAGTTTATTGACGAATAAGAGCAGAAGTACTCAAGGTCATTCATATGCATGAAAAGAGAGTAACAAAGGCAATATTACCCGATCCAAAGTGAAAACATTTGGTTAAAGGATGATCAAATGCGAAATATTGGTAATAAAAGGTGACCCAAAGTAAAATTTACTCCAAAAAAATTTTCTAGAAAAGTGATCTTAAAAGCATATTAATCCATTTTCATGTTTGAAATAATTAATACCCATTAATTATACGCTGATGACTTATCTCATTTTGTGCATCTTATCATTCTTCTCTTTTCTCCTTCACTCAAACAAGCCCTATTATTTATTTTAGGACAATTTTTAATTTGGTGATGGAGGGAGTAAACTAGAATGTGAATATCGAAGATTTGTTAATTATATCGAAGATTTGCTAAATGGTATTGCATGTGAAGCGTTTACATAATTAGCCAAATAAAACATTCTGCATGCTACCACATTAATATTTTCTACTTGCTTAGATTTTTTTTGCCAGTTTTTATTTATCTAAGTGTAATATGTTTGTCAAGAAATAAACATTTCCAGAATTTTTTCCCAAATGGAAATATTCCACATTTTTTTCAAAAAGAAATATCACAAATATCACCGATTATTGTCGCTTCGTTCATTTTTACTCCATCTCATATATATAAGAAATCAAGCTAATTCTAAATAACTCTACAACATTTTTATATCCTAAAAAGTATAAATATTCACAAGGTATTTTTAGTTGGTGCGCCAAAGGCGCACCCATTTTCTAGTATTTTCCTGACATAGAGTCATGCTTCGATAGAAATGATATTAATTACAGTTCACAAATGTTCTTCCCCTGTTGTATGCCCTTGCCCTTGGTGTAAGCAACAATGGTTGAAATATTTATACATAATGATGGACTCTATGGGGGTAGATAATTAATCTCAAACAACAAAGTAGGTATATAATCGTCCAACAATGTAAAAATGTGGAAGGAGAAAATCATGAATTTAGGCTGAGGCTAGTTTGCTTCCCACAGTATCAGCGACAAACAGGGGCGAAGCTACAGCAAAGCGTCGGGGTCAGTAGACCCCGACGATTTTCCACAATCATCGTATATTCCGTTTATCTTATTAGCCATGACCCCGGTATAGAATACCATTAGACCCCGATAGATTGATTAGTTAAAGGCAATTGTGATTAACAACAAAGAATGACACGACAAAACAGAAAATAGCTAAGCTAGCTCGTATGCATTATATGCCAGCCCAGCCCACATAATGAGACAACGTTTGGATGTGAGCCCACAAGGCTGGCAGTCGTCTCCACAAATTCCCCTGCGCTGATGTCATATTCCAGTATTCCTCCATTGTGATGAATTTGGAGGCGTAGACAAGATTTTGTAAGTAACCGCTACCGAACCAAGACTTTTTTTTAAAAAAAAGAATATGCCATAGTTGATTTTATACCATCTTATGTATAGTCTGGTGTTCTTTTCTTCTGAAGATGAGATGAAGATTAAGTTTTTTGCGCAAAACAAGGTGGTATTAACATATGATTGATTGAGTTTTAATTATTACAAACTTGAAAAATGGATTAGTATGGTATTTTAGAGCAACTTTCATACAGAAAGTTTTCACACGAAACACACCGTTTAGCAGTTTGAAAAGTGTGCTACGAAAATCTTAATCTTGATCCAACTTTTCTTGGAGAAAAGAGCGGGACCTTAGATTATTACAAGCTATAGTCTACTGTTAGTATTATTAGTTATTAGACCCCAGCGATTATTTATCCTGGCTTCGCCCCTGGCGACAAACGCATATCGTGCCTTGCGCATCATCTGTGACAAGATCTCACTGGTATTGTGTTTTTTCTTCGAAAATAAGTACTCCCTCCGGTTTCATTTTAATTGACGCTTTGGACAATGGCACGCTCTACAAAATATACCTTTGACCTTATTTTTCTCTTATAATATATATAATAAATAAATGCACGCTTATATGTTTTTCTAGTTTCTTTAAACTAAATATTTTTAAAGTTATTGATGGTTAAAGTTATAAAAGTTTAACCTCAACCTTATCCAAAACGTCAATTAATATAGAAGGCGTACTATGACAAAATGGCCAATAATTAATCACGCCTCACCATAATAACCAAGCAAATTTTCATTGGCAGCAACATGTTCTGTTGCTCCGGTATGATAGAATCCAAAGTGGCTACGATAGAATTCCAGACACCTGCAAGTACTATACTTTTTCTTTCATCCAAGCCAATTGGGGATGCCCATTCACGCTATTTTTTTTTCCAAGTTGATAACACCATCAATAGATAGGCGCCAACCCGGCGATAGGAGCATTGCTGCCCGTGCACAGCCGTCTGCATATTAATCGATGACGTTTCTCTCTCATTGTACTCTCTCTCTCTCCGCCACCTAGATATAAAATCCAATACAAGGTTACTATTAGCCGGTGATTATTTGTTATTGTACTTGCCCTTAAGATGAAGATTAAATACGGGCACGTAAAATAATAAAGCCATTAACACATGATTAATTAAACTTTATTTACTACAAACCTGAGAGGATTTATTTGATATTTTAGAACAACTTCTATATAGAAAGTTTTCATAGGAAATACATTGTTTATCAGTTTGAAAAGTATGCTAATAAAAATCGAGATGGAATCTGTATCTTAATCGAAAAAAAACAGAGTAGTCCTTATACGCTTATTTGTCAGATACTTCCTCCGTTTCATTTTTTAAGACTTTCTAGGATTGCCCACATTCATATAGATGTTAATGAATCTAGGCAATATGAATGTGGGCAATCTTAGAAAGTTTTATAACCTGAAACGGAGAGAGTATGTCATAATTAAAGTATTTCTACCATTCTTTGATCAAGAGAGCTAGCGGTAGTTACTTTTCTGAGCAATTTTACCATCCAACATTTGGCACTTCCAGGTATCACATTTTAGACACTAAAATTCAGTACACCTGAAGATAGTAGGTCCTAAGTATCTTGAGGTACAAAATTTTACAGTAGAAAGTATCCCAAGATACCAAAAATTTATGGTATCTCGAGTTACCTAATGTTGGATTGTAAAATTCTATATTTTTCTCATTAATTCCATCGGGTCCAAGGCCACGAAGAAGTTTGCATGTTAAAAATATACCAGTTGTTCAACAAGGCCGATATAACAATTCAATGTTTATACACATAGGGCCCGTTTAATTCCTCAAAATATTTTCCAAAAACATCACATCAAATCTTTAGACACATGCATGAAGCATTAAATATAGATAAAAAGAAAAACTAATTGCACAGTTATAGGGGAAATCGCGAGACGAATCTTGTAAGCCTAATTAGTTCGTGATTAGCCATAAGTGCTACAGTAACCCACATGTGCTAATGACGGCTTAATTAGTCTCAAAAGATTCGTCTCGCGGTTTCCAGCCGAGTTCTGAAATTAGTTTTTTCATTCGTGTCCGAAAACCCCTTTCAACATCCGGTCAAACGTTCGATGTGACACCCAAAAACTTTCTTTTCCCCAACTAAACACACCCATAGCAAGTAATACCATAAAAATTAACCTAGGCCCTACCACACCATTAGAGCAATGATGACATGTACTCCTACACCTACATATCCACCAATAGGGTGATTTTGCCAGCATTGATAGCTTGCAGCGCTGAACTCGGAAACATGTGCAAGCAAGCAACGAGGCGCGACGTGTGTGCCTCAACGGTTGGAACGGTTTCGTCGTCTTCGTGCATTTTATATTACCCAACCTAGGCAGTTTAGATTCTGCCAGGGCCCAGGATGATGATGCTTGTTTCGATGTTGCCAAACATATGGCCATCCAGTTGCATTTCACCGGAAATTCTTGTGTGACTGGTGAAAGGACCAATCCGAGTTATGGGCCGGGCTATCCAACTCCTGATGCCTCCTAATTCTACTCAATCTGTTCAAACATGGATATAAACCAGAATATCACATTCCATGGCAGCAAGTAGCAACATGCATGTTCTGTTGCTCCACTCCAGCCCTTTCTATAGTTATGAAGTCTTATACAGAACGTGATGACAGCATTCCTCATTCCAGACACCTCCCAATCCTATTTGACTACATATGCCTATATACTTTATCCGGTTCAGTTCCAAGATTGATCGGAGTAATTAAATTACCTTTCAAGATTAGAGTAATCCATGGTCTAATAATATATTGCTTGGACTAGCTAGACTCATCAAAGAGATGTAAAATAGCATATACCAATAGCATGGGGGTATGGTTCTATATATTACTGGTGGAGAAAGTGTCTTTACTCCCGATTTATAACCCTCCTATAGTCCCGGTTTCCTAACCGGGACTACGAATCCGGGACTAAAGATCGCTATCTTTAGTCCCGGGCGAAATAACCGAGAGTAAAGATCTATCTTTAGTCCCGGTTAATAACACCAACCGGGACTAAACAGAGGATACCAACCGGGACTAAAGAGAGGATAGGGACAATCCTGGATGGTCTTTTTTTTTGTTACTTTTTTATTTTCTCCCGAATCGGATGGCATGCACATCTCAAATCAAACCCCAAATCCCAAATAAAGTAACATCTCAAATCCACATCACAAATCCCAAATCCACATCACAAATCTTAAAGTAACTTATACACACAAATCTAAAACATTACAAATCCTAAAAAATTTACACACAAATTAAATACATCACAGATTATACATCTCAAATCCATACAATGAATCACAAAATTACATCTCAGTGAATCACAAAATATCAAAAAAAAAAGAGACGATCGTCTGCGCCGCACGCCTACGCGTCCGTCCGTCCACCACGTCCGCGCAGCGCGACCTCATCAGCGGCCTCATCTGTCTCCAGGGGAGGGAGGAGGAAGGGGAAGGAAGGAGTAGCGGCCTCATCCGTCTCCAGGGGAGGGAGGAGGAAGGGAAGGGGAAGGAAGGAGGAAGGGGAGGAGAGGGGAGGGGGAGAAGAGAGGAGGATCGATCTGTGGGTGAGGAAGTGGTTGTGATTGTGGAGGAGAGGATAAGGAATAGGGATTATATGCTATGTTGAATTTTAGTCCCGGTTGATATTTCCAACCGGGGCTAAAGATCTAAAATGATCTTTACTCTCGGTTGATACTACCAACCGGGACTAAAGTCTTTAGTCCCGGTTGGTAGTATCAACCGGGAGTAAAGATCCTCGGCCCCCTGACATGCCTCTGACAGAGGATGAACCGGGACTAAAAATCATCTTTAGTCCCGCTGGTGTTAATAACTGGGACTAAAGATCAAATTTTTTTTAACCGGGACTAAAAATCGTTTTTAATCCCGGTTTTTAATGAAACCGGGACTATTGTGGAATTTGGTCGACCGACCAAAGATGGTTTTTCCACCAGTGTATGCATCCCTTGATTAAGTATATCTAGAATTTTCATGATGCGAAGGAGTCATATCTTTCCTAAGGAGACAATGGACTGATGACACCTCGCAGGACACACAAGGGAAAATATACGGTGCAAGCCCCCTATACAGTGTAAACCTAAAAACTACAGTAGTATCCAAAAATGAAAGACTGTGATTTGTCCACGTCACCTCATGGTTAAATTTGGGAGTAAAAATTTTAGTTAAGGTAACATGAACAAATCTCAAACGTCCATTTTTAGATCATATGGTAGGTGACAAGTTTGCACTAAATATTTTTCTGACATATTATCATGCTTCGATAGAAATGATAATAATTAAAGTTCACAAATGTTCTTCCCCCTGTTGTATGTTGATGCCCTTGGTGTAAGCAACAATGGTTGAAATGTTTATACATAATGATGGACTCTATGGGTAAATAATTAATCTCAGACAACAAAGTAAGTATATAATCGTCCAACAAATTAAAGTAAAAATGTGGAAGGAGAAAATAATGGATTTAGGCCGAGGCTTGTCATTCGCATGATATGTGACAAAATCTCACTAATGTCGTGCTGATCCAACCTCTATTTTTCGTCAGAAACAAGTACTATGTAAATGACAAAATGACCATGAATCACGCCTCACCATAACCAAGCAATTTTTCATTGGCAGCAACATATTCTGTTGCTCCGGTCCTCTCCTTAGCGACGAAGTCTAGCAATCTAATGTGGCTATGATAGAATTCCAGACACCTCCAAGTCCTATTGACACTATACTATGCTTTATCTCCACTTCAGTCTCGAGATTGACAGGAAATTAAAATTTCTATCAAAGCCTAGAGTAATGCATGGTGTATGTATATATTGCTTCACCTAGCTAGTCCAATCAAAGAGGGAAGTAATAGCATATGTCAATAGTAATTGAAATATTTGAAGTACTATTTGTGTGATTCTGTCTAGTGGTTTTTGCACATGCAAAGTGTACTATGGCTTGGTCGGATTGACAAGCACGCCTCTGAAGGTAAAGCACATACATTTTCTTGTTTGATCCACTTTTGTGTTGAATACTAGTGGATCCCTAGTTTTATGCTTAGAGCAAGAATAATAATGTAGCCAGCAGCAGGCTGAAAGCCACTGCCATCTCACTTAGCCATGCTCTAAAAGCTCACCTGTATAATGGGTTGGCTATAAGCTGACCGATACATTACCTAATTGAAACATCTAAGCAATTAATATATGTATATGCAAAGCATCCGTTGTGGCTACATCTCTATGGCCATTTCAGTGAACTCAAAGTATATCCCGATGAATAACATATTAACATAATACTGAGAAACAAAGATGGCTGATTAATTCGAGCTCTATAGCATAGATTGCCTCCAAGCAACATTATTCATCTTAATACCTAGATGACAAATAACTTATGACAAATAGCATGTCGGGTCCCAAAACTAATGATTCGGTAACCGACATGTTTAGACTGTATCAAGCCCTGGATCAGTAGATTGATACAGGTTCAACAATCTGAATATTCATTGCATACATTTTAACATGGCTCCAAAGGAGATGTTATTATAAAATAATAGGACATATCAAGTTTGTGGCTAACTATTACATTAGAAGCTATAGGTTGACCCAATTCTAATATTTTGCTATAGACTTAAACCAACTAACTATACTAGACTTGAAGACTTGGTTTAAAGGGAACTAACTTATATGATTGAACTCCCGGCTTCGGCAAGAACATCGAATTGACTTTGAAAAAGGGGGTTGAAGTAAGGGTGAGTACAACGTACTCAGCAAGCTATTATATTAATCAATAATGAATGCATGAAATGGTAGTATTTGAGTAGAGCTAAGTTTACTTGCAGAAGGCTGGGAATATAGAGGAAGAAAGCCTGTAATGTTTTAGATGCAATAATATTTAATAAAGTTTAAAATTAAGTTTCTAACCAAATACCATATGAGTCCCAATGCTCAAATCCGTGAGCACGGCTATTTGAATAGATTCATTTATACTTTACTGCAGTAAATGTACGCTTTACCCACAGCCCACGACTTGCCGATAATCATCAGCTTCAGTCATAGCCTAGTAATAGGTTACTAACAATAGTGGCACCTGTTTCATGAACTCTAATCCCCATACGCTCTGAACATACGTTATCAGCAGCGTGAGGAGTTCTGGTGTTCTCGGGGTATTTAGAGAGGACTGATTGTATGACACCATGTCATCGCAATCAGGGTTTCCAAACAAGTCATATATGACATCATAATTAATCTCACACAAATATTTACCTGCGCCTCGGTAAATATCACAATATTGCCCTGCTCGGCAAAAGTTTGCCTCCTGCGCGAGGACTTAAACACAGAACCACTGTACATAGGTACCACATTGTTAAATAACATAATATCTAGGTCTGTGCCCATCCTAGAACTGTGGGCGTACTCGTTTGTTTTTTATAAGTACTTGGGCAGTCTTGTGTCGGTTGGAACAATACTAGCCACTCGGAAATCAACCATTTCTACCGTACTGTCCCAATCTAAGTTCATTATATTTTATGCAGTCTAACTAGGCAGGGCTAAGCAAAAGCTAGCATATATCTGGTTTGTTGTATGTTCAGGTTATGCATTCAAAATCATGGATGACTAATGCATAGAATAGAGATATAGAATATAGGATAATTATGCTCAAGGGAAGGAATAATAACTTGCCTTGCTCCAACGCAAATAAATCCGAGATAGGCAGCCTGTTTATCTGATGCTTGAAATACCACAGGTTGCCATCCAAATATAATAGACTCTACTGAAGAAGAGGAAGAACCAAATTCAATGAAAGCCATAAAAGCAAGAAAGAGATAAATGGTTAGGAGGGCTAGGGTTTAGGGTATAGCCTATCTCTTTTATAGGGTATATGGATTACTGGGCTGATATTTTATGTGGAGGTTCTAGAGAGTTGGAGGCTAGAGGGGATTAAGCAACTACAGTTGCTTATATTTCATGTGCGGGTTTGATTAATAGGAGGATGGGGAGTAACTAGTTTGGATAATGGTATTGGTTAAGAGGGTATGTGACTAGTATTGGTTGGCGGTAGCTAGGTTTAGGTTGTATGGAAACTAAGGTTTAGTTGTCCTCGAGTCGATACTGAAATAGGATAGCATATCAGCTTGGCTCTATAATTTATGTGTAGGTTCTAGGTAGTTGGAGAGTAGGTGGCTGAGAGTAGGGTGGATAGGCGATACTGGTGGGTGTGGAATTTGGATGATGTCTGGGATTTAACTAGTAAGATGTCAGCTGGGGTTGGTTGTGTACTAGTCGATGCTAGTGTTGAACAGCATAACGACTAGATTTGATATCTTCTCTAGCCGGTGTCAACAGACAGCATATCGGCTAGAGGAATAGGAGGTGGGTGCAGGTTTAGTGGGGCGGAAGTGTTACTCCGACAACCGTGAGTGGCGGCGGAGCGGCTAGGATCACACAGAGTTCAAGAGCGAACTATGTGGTGTGCTGTGGAGGTCGAGGGAATAGTGAAGCTCCGACCGTTGTACGCATCGAGGCGTAGGGTGCCAGGAGCAGCAGTTCAACCTTGAGTTTAGGTTTTGCTGGGTTTTACAACCAACTGTTCGATGTTGGGGCCAGTAGGCCGCGAACGTCCACATAGAAGGTGTAAAGTTCTAACCGGCGGCTTTTTAGTGGCTAAAGGGTATTTTGGATTAAAAGGAAATATTTGAAATACAAATATAAGTTTCAATTATAAGTTTAAATCAAATATTTATTTCAAATGGTAATTGAATAAATTAAGAAAATTCAAATAAAATCTTAAAATAGCAAATTTAGTATCAAAATATAGGGTTTGAATTTAAATGAATTTAGGTCCAAGTTTCACTGGAATCGGATCTACGGTTTAGGAGATATGAGATTCTAAACATTGGAATTTGAATTAAATAGAGAAATTAAGAAAAGTTACTGTGCAGAGCCCACCTGTCAGTCTTTCTTTTTCTTTTTCTTTTTCTTTTTCTCTTCTTCTTCCTCCCGTCGTCTTCTTCCTCCCGCTTCACAGAGGGCCGAGAGAAGGGAGAGGAGAGGGAGAGAGGGGCGCCGGTGCTCCGGTAGTCGAGAGGCTGCGACGTCGGCGGCAAAACATGTTCCCGAGCGACGCACATCCGGGGAGGGTGGTAGCTAGCCAAGGGGAAGAGGGATATGGCCGGAACGGCGTGGACAAAAGTTTGGTCCCGGCCGGTAAAAGAAGTGGCGATGGTGGATTAATTTGGAGGGGAAAGGAAGGGGAAAGTAGGGGAATGGGTTTGCCTCGTCGAGACGAAGGTATTGGCTCGAGGGCTTGGTCGGTAATGCTCCAACGAGGGAGATCGGCCGACGGCCGGCATGGGAAGGAGAGAGAAGAAGAGCTCGAAGCTCGGATGTGGAAGAAATGGGATGAGCTCGCCGGCTATTTATAGGCGACGAGGGGCGCTGGTCAATGGCGGTTCAGGAGGAGGTCGACGGCTTGGCCACGGCGACGGCGGCGCGAAGGGAGAGGTGATGGCGCCGGCCCTGTCCGTTCATTGGTCGGCCGTGGAGGCGCGCACACGCGGCGGCCGCGGGATTGTTGGGCGGCGGAGGAGGACGGACACGGAACGGCGTTGACGTCGGCGTGGTCAGCAAGGCGACGACGGCGGCGCCGGGAGCAACTGGGCGGCGGCGGCGCCCACAGTGAGGAAAGGAATGAGGGAGGGAAATTAGACTTCCTGAGTTGGGCTTAGGTGAAGGAACTTCGGCCCAGATTGAGTAGAATTGATTTTGTGTATAGATGGAATTATATTTGGAGGGAGTTATATGTGGAGATAAATTTCAAAATAAAGATCTTCTATTTTATTTGAGTGCAATATTTTTAGAAGTGGGGTATGGTGGAATTGATGCACTCAAATGGGAGAGAGGAATATATGAATAAAAATTGAAGATATAATTGGGAATGTGGGAGGAAAATGGAGGGAATGGAATAAATAAGATTTTAGCCTAAAATATGTGGTAGAAATCTAGAGAATTAATTAGGGGCTAAATGATATTTCGGATGACAAGGATATAATCTATTTCCTTAGCACAAGAGCAATTTTTTCACAATATTTGTAATAATACCATTCTTGTGCCGAGAAGGGATCAAGCCATAGGAACTAAATTGGTGGTTAGATCAAAAGGAGAAATTTGGATATTTGGATCGAGAATCAAAGGATAGGTTTAGGATCAAAGGATGGGTTAACAATTAATTCCAATGGAATCAGAATTTCGATGGTTTAGGTTCAAGGGTAATATGGGAAGGTTTCTTGGACCATAATTCTTAAAAGAGTTTTTAAAGGAATTTTGCAAAAGAAGGTTTAAGGTGCAAAATTGAATCAAAGTAAATACCTTGGTTTAATAAGATCAATTTTAAAATAAAAACCACGAAAGACTTTAAATAGCAAAGAGAGATTCTACGCAAGTTAATTTTTGGAGGTCTCTCTAATTATATTTTCCTAGGTTTAAAAGGTTAATAAGAACATAAGAACCGGCATAATGTAGGATTAGAAAACAGTAAATTTTCAGGATGTTATATAGCACCATAACACCGGTGCTTAAACATTGCAGAAGTCTTTCTAAAAATGCATACAACAAAAGTAGTACGTGCTAAATAAGCTTCCAGCAAACATGCCATTTGCTAAAGCATAGAGCCATAGTTGCAATAACTTCAGTTCAGAAGAACAGCCAATCCATTGCACCAACGATCTTCAGTCACTATTTAAAAAAACAAAACAAAGGCAAGGGTAAGTATTTTGTCAATGCAAACTTAATGAAGTGAACATATTCAGTTCAGATTAGAGAATGCATACCTCTAAATAGTACCAGCAATCTAGCAGCATTCACCATAGCATAGCACAATCCTGAAATAAAATTCATGTATGAGTTCAATGGTCAAAAAAATATTATACAAACAAGCAGATTTCAGTTTTCCCACCATTACTAGTTATGATGGCTATTTCTAAACTTGTGCCATAGGTGCTCGATGACGTCACTTTTCAGTTGGGTATGTTGCGGAACGATAGTGAAGAGAAGCTTTTCTCGGCAGCACATCATCGAAGCACAAATTGCCACCAACATTCACTTCCGGAGGTAGAGCAATCGATGCCCCTGGACTCTCATTCAAGTCAATGTGGATGGTCGCCTGCTCTTTCTCATCTTCCACTTGCATATTGTGACGTAGCTGTTTATTTCGTCAGCTAACTGTACATTACTATACTTGCTCTTATAGTGCTATTAACTGGATAAAAGCATTATTGTGTACTTTCTTTTCTTTCAGGAATACTTCAGTGTCTCAATTAGATCGATCAATTAATTGGATCCCTTAACAAAGACACTGGAGCTCAGGATTCACTGATTCAGCATGTATACAAGTAGGTAACGAGGCAACACAGCAATCAGGTGTCCAGGTCTGGCACTTTCTGGTACTATTTGTAACATTTGATCGGCTTTAGTTTATGCCATTTTCCATTATCCATGAGCTAGACCGTTCAATTTCTGTCACGATGATTAGGCTTGTTCCGAATCTCTCGAGTCCATTGCAAGTAGCCCTCTTCAGGCCTTCTAGGCGATCCTTGGGTGCCTGTTGAAAAAATTGAGTGAATCCAAGGGGCTAAAACACTCCCGATGCCTCTTATTTCTGCAGACTGCAGACATTGTGCGAACATGGATCTACAGGAGACCTAACTTATAACAATTTCATGATATTTCAAGGTTAGAGAAGCTGGGGTTGCTATGACAGCTAATGAGCTTTTTGTAGTTCGAGCAATGCAAAATAACTGAAATTATATATATATATATATATATATATATATATATATATATATATATGCTGGATATAACAGTTTCCTTAAAAAGATAAGGGGAGATATATATATACCGCATTTTGAACTGTACAATACCCACAGAAGCTAAATTCACACCAAAAAAATGAATGTATACTGCATGACACATTTCATAGCAAATTAAGACAGAATATTTCTGAACACATCGATTCCTGTTATAGTGTTTCTTTCAGCAAGTCGTATAAGGCCCATAAACAAAACTCCTATGCCCCTGCAGCAAGCAAATAATTATCCGCTATCTGCTCTTGTTTTCAGTTGTCTTCCTGTGCATGTCGCACGAAATTCAGAAAGTTTCAGTTAGGCTGAAATCGGAGTACAAGAGCGTGAATGCTTTCCTGGCAATGCATATGCAGCCACCAGGATCGATGGATCCTCTAACCAATCCTGCACACGCATCGTGCGTACAGGAGCGAAGCAGCAAGACCAAAGAGCTGGGCATGGTGTCAAGCAGTTCTTCAGCTTGGGCCATTTTCCTATGCCAAATAGATAGCAAGCTACTTCTTCCAAGCCCTCGAGTAGTTGGCCATCTTTGAACAATTTTCAGGTGATCGTTACACCTTGAGATACAGTTGAACAAACGGGGCGACTACGAGAGGCTAGACCTGTCCCGATGTAACCTAAATCTGCACAAGTTGTCCCGATGTAACCCCAAAAGATTATGTTGAGGAGATCCAAGCTATAATTAAATTCCATGATATTTTTAAGGTAGCGAAACAAGCTACTTTGCTGGTAGTGAAGGCACTTGATCAGATTTCTCGCCTTTTAATTGGTCTTACATGAAATTGATTGAGCATCTATATCTACTATTGCCCCAAAACCTAAATGTGTTGGTCCAACCGGAAGGAAGCCTTATTACACACCAAAAGCTAGATCAAGAGGTAAGGGACTCCTCCCCACTTCTAAGTTGGTTCAACTTCCTCAAAACAACTAGTCTAGGATTTTTCCTAACAATCTCCTCGGTCACACATTGGTATCCGTTAGCACCAACCAGCCCCATACACAAGCACATACGGGCTTCACACCTGCGGTCCACTAACCAGCCACACACATGCACATACAGGTCTCATACCAGCGGTCCACTAGGCTTCGGCTCTATACACCACCTGAGTGTGCACGGCAGTAAGATTGCAAACTTATATAAGTGTTCGGTGGATAGAACATTAATGTTAATTACATAGCAAAATAAACTACTCCTTCTGTCCATATTCATAGTTCTAGAAAGTGTCCAATCCATCGAAAATACCTTATATTTTGGGACCGAGGGAGTAGCACCTTGATACAGTGCTATAAATGAAATCCCTTTCATGTGCTAATATACTACTGGTTATAGTCAATTCTTTACACATGATGACTCTCATACAACTTTATGTCTTGTAAGAACTCCATTAAACACACTAGCTAGATGAAACCTCATACGTTGCTTCGGGAGTTTTGTACAATATATATTAATAGAAATAACTTGTAAAATAGCTAAAATTCATATAATTTTCATCTTTGATCCACTACTGAAAAAAATATGACTCTATCATTTCGCTTATTCGGGGAATAAGTGAAATGGCATATTTGCAACCGAAAAATATTTTGTGAATAAAAAATTTATGGAAGTGTTGTTTGCGAACTAAAAGCAATGGTTGAAAAATAGTCTTCGATGGAAAAAAAAACCCTCCAAAATCAACTCTAAATTCGAGGTTGAAAATTAAAATTTTGGCTGATAAGTATAAGCATAAGTGAAAAGATGAGGCCACATATATAAACCATTTGATGATGTAGTTTATTACAATTTAAATTATATATGGGCTAATCATTTAAAAGGGAAACCAAGATTATGTGACTTAATGATTGAAGGAATAGATAGAAGGTAATATAAATTAATAATTCAAATAAAAAACTAATATGATATGACTTTATAAGACAATTAAAGGAGAAGATAATTTGGACCATAGATCAACCATATAAGGGAAAGAAACAATTATAATGATATGGCTTAATAAGAGAAGAGAGAAATAACATTAACTACATTTTGTAGGAATGAATTTTATAGATATATAGGATAAGTGAGAGGAAAATAAAGGAGGATAAAAATGAAGACAGCCTTATAGGTAAACTATTGTACATCTCAGCTCTAATGATATAAATAGATATGTTTATATAGTAGTAACTGCTGTGTACCCAAATAGTTATCAATTAGTCAGCTGATATCCATTAGTAACTCTTTGGCCTTCTCTGTAGACATTACTAGCTGATATCCATGGTTTGTTGCAAGATATGTGGATTAATATATGTTATATATTATAGAAATAGTAAATGTATGTTTAAATAATGTGAAAATATGTGGATATAATGATTTGACATTGCTTCCACACTGAGTTATAAAAATATAATAAAATTGTAAATGATATGTTATGTTTGTATGATATTTAAATTACTCTAGATAATAATTGCTAGCAGGTGATGATGTGACACACTTACATATAATTTAAAATACTCTAGATAATAATTAGTAGTGGGTGATGATGTGACACACTTATATGTTGAGCTTTATAAGTTAGTGATACTTTATAGTAAGATAGGATAGCCATAGACTCCACCCGTTCGTAGAGTTAGTTTGCTAACTAATTTTCATGAAGATCAACACTTGTTTTTTTTTCATGACTTTCGTTTCCATAAAATTCAACGGGTCTGATTGCCCAACCTGTTAATCAAGAAACACCCAAACCAAAACATATGAACGGCCTGAAGTATTATTGAGCTGTGCGGTCATTCCTACTTGCATTGCGCGAAAAGGTACAAGCAGCAAGGCCGAAACAGCTGGGATGCATGGTTTGAAACGGCTCTTTGTCTATGAAATTTTCTTAGGCCAGCCAGCTAGGAAGTTATTTCCAACATCTCAAACACTTCGCCTTCTACCACCAACTAGGTAGGAGATCCTTGGGTGACACTTGAACATCCAGAATAGGTAAAAGAAGGTAGACTTTACCTGATGCCTCCCAATTCTACGCAAGTATCCGCAAATGATTATAGGAGAATCTATAAGTTACACGATGTTTTCAAGGTTAAGAAACTAGCTAGTTTGCGCGTATTGAGCAATTGATCATTTCAATTGCTGGCGATTTTATATATACAAAAAAGATCATCTATATATCTACATATTGTACGCAACACTATTTAGTGCTGCAATTCTAACACTTTCACCATTATATAGAAACTTCTCTATAAATGGACCTTGCCAAGAACTATTAGAAAAGTGGACCTAAACCTTCACGTTATGGGCCTTTACGTTGAGGCCGAACATCCTAGCATTATGGGTGTTGGAGCTGACCCTATGGCTGAAGAAATTAAAATGATAATAGGCCCAATTAAGAACCAAACCTATATGTAGTGTAGTGGTAAGTATATACAATAATACAAACCCATGCCACTGACATGGGTTTAAAATCCTGTCCGCATCATTGGTTGACAAGGCATACCTCAGAACCTGTTTAACATGAACACCCCCTCCCCCATCCCAAGCATAAAGACCTATAGCCTCGTCTCCAATTCAAATGATGTTGAGGTTGAGGTTTTTTTTTAATGGTTTTCGCTAGGGTCAATCTGTATAATATGTTTCATAAAGGGGAAAAATTATCAAACCACTACAAAATAATTGACTTATCGCCACCAAATTATTACAACGAAAAATAATTCGTAGCAATATATTGTACCATTGCAATGATAATTTTTCTGTAGCAATAACTATATTTTGTTGCAACGATTTACAATCGTTGTTTTATTCAGTATTTTTGTTGCAATAGAAAATGAGCTATCACCACAAGAAAAAGCATTACTATTGCTAATAAAAACATATTCTATCACCACAATTTTAATTTTTGTGACAATTTGCACATTACATGGGTGTGGTAAGTTATTTTTCACTATTTTCTATTGTCACAATCAACGAACTTGGTGCAATAAAAAATTATCATCTCATAATTTAACTTAGTTTTTTTCATATGGAAATAGATTGGAATTAACGTTATATAAAAATTATAGCTCTCGACGAGCTCTATAACTTCATACTTCCCCTTTAGCATGAAACATACGAAAGGGAGATTAAAGAAGTAAGACCAGTAAATATGCATCTCGAGTGCTCAACACATGTTGCTATCTTTACTAGACAGATACATCATTGGGACTGCAATCCATATTTGGAGGGTGCTAGACCAGGATATATTCCCAATGCCTCACAATCCTAAACTAGTCCCTTCTTAGTTCTTATTGTGTTGAGGCAAGCACCAACCTTGAACACGTTGAAAGGTGACAAAAGGAGACACATATGCAGCATGCATCATGCGGCACATGTTGTTTCCAGCTAACTAGAAGGGCCCTTGGAGTTAGGAAGAAAATAAGACCATATTTCAATGGTCCAACAATACTATTTGGTTAGGACGCACATATATATAATACATATACATATATACATATATATACATACATATATACATATATACATATATATATACATATGTATATGTATGTATACGTATGTATATACATATATGTATATATATATGTATATATGTATATGTATGTATATATATGTATATATGTATATGTGTATATATATATATATACATATATATCTATGTATACACATACATATGTATGTATATATATATATATACATACATACTATACTAGACCCAGGGTGCGTAATAGCTAAAATGCTCCCCCTCACAACCCCCCAACCCCCCTACCACACACCCACCCCCCCCCCACCCACCCCCACCACCAACTCAGCAGTGTCGCCAATCCCCAACGTATGTAAGATGTACACCATAACCGCCATCACAAGGACCCATTTTTTTTATTCCGACCGCAACTCATCGAGAGTAATTCATTTACTGAAATCGTACAGACGCACACATCTCAATTAGTAACACGCTTACTAGGCTAACATCTATATTGCCGCAGACCACGATCTGTCAAAACGGAACGGCGGAAACAAATCGCCGCAAAACGGGCTGTTTCCGTTTTACAGTCTCTCTCCTTTATCCTCACACTCAACCGTCCACCGTCATTCCCCACTTACCACGCTCTCCTCCCCGTCTCCGTCGTTTCCGCCCCTCGCCGATTTTGCCGCTACCCCTTAACTGGGTACGGCGGCGTGCACTCCCCCCACCCACATTCTAGTTGCCGACGACCGCGGAGGCCGCATCAAGGAAGTCCACCACGCCATCGGCGGCTAGCCGCGCCCGTGGCGGAAAGCACCCCGACGGCGGCGCCTAGCCGCGAGCGAGGCGGCCGCCCCCCAGGCGGCCCTCACTGGTACGTACGGCGGCGCCTATCTGACGACCGCGGCGGCCGCATCGAGGAAGTCCACCGCGCCATCGGCGGCTGCTATTCGCGGACGAGGCGGAAAGCACCCAGACGGCGTGCCTAGCCGCGACCGAGGCCGCCACCACCCCGGAGACCCTCATTGGTACGCGCGACTGAGGAATCAACACACGCACACCAGAGATACACTCATTCTAGCAAAGGTTAGTAGAAGCACCTACACTACCTGTCATGCACATCCATTTCCCCGATCTAATCCAATACCGATTGTTTGACTACATTGTTTAAGATGAAGCGGAAGGGAAAAATGCCAGAGAAGGTTAGGAGCGTCAAGTTCATGGGTTCGCAATCAGAATGCGAGATTGTGCTTGATCAATCCCAGCCGAGCGAGGGCCCAACTACCCGCTCCAAGCGAGCTCGTGCAGACGGAGGAAGTCAACAAGGCGCCGCCAAAAAACGTGGCCGCAAGAACCAACAGGATAGAGCCGTGAAGCACGCTGCGCTTGTTGAGGTCAGCCACACTCTATTCTTTGTCACAAACCCTAACCCTTTATTCCATATGTTTGGTTGCTGTCCATTTATTTCTGCATGTGTGGTTGTCGTCTTGTATGATTGGGATTGATGTAGGGACCATGGTACTTCCAAATCTTTCTATTTTTGTCCTTTTCATAAATCCGACAGGAGCTTTGTGTTCTGTGTCCCACCATATTTTTCCCCACTTGATCTAAATCATGGTAATGCTTTTCATACAATTAAGAGTTAGGATTAAAGGTAAGAGGGATAATGCATGCTTACGATTTAGAGCTGTCCTTTGGTGTGTGGGAATTCATTTACCCAACCCACTAGCCAAACAGGGCAATAGTGTAAGAACATACTCAGTGTTAGTAAATGCCTCCCTCTCATCAGAAATGTATCATTTATTACAGTAATTGCTTACCAGATGTGAGATCTGAATACTAATACATCTAGAATTTGAAATCAAATCAGGGTACTCACACATGTTCCCAACAATCTAGTAGTGAGACGCAAAACTATAGCAAAAAATGATTACAGATGATCCCATTGTTGATGCTATAGAGGCTCTTCCATTCGCTTAGTTATCATGTGAAATAAAATTCATCATTATAACCACTTTAGTTATTCAATTCTATGTCCTAAATGCTAAAAACAATATTTGCATTGCAGCCGCCAGCGACAAAGCATTTTGTCTTTACACGCTGCAGCCCGAAGTTTGCAAACGATGCATGTTGTGCGTTGTCGCCGATACACTGACAAGCTTTGGCAACGCTTGGTCTGGGTGAGCTTGCAAAGATGACTCTCAACGGATTGGAGCAGCCTGACCTCACCTACTGGCTAATGGACCGAACAGACCCAAAATCGATGACCAATGACATATCTGAGAATAAGAAGATAGTCATAACTCCATGGAAGGTTAAAACTGTCTTGGGGGTCCCATTGGGAGGGGAACCATTGCAATTACCAAACCAAGATATAATGTCAGATGCACTGGCAGACTTGGCTATTGAGCTTGATCTCCCCCCCAAATCCAACATAACGGCCTCTAGGTTGATTGAAGAGATCAAAAATAGGCCCAAAGACCCATCTATAGTTAGGTACTTTATAATGGTCATCGTGAACAAGATGCTGCTGCCATCCACTGGTCTGTTATCAGGCCTAAGGACGCATGGATTGGATCTGACATTTAAAAGGTAGCAAGGATCAATTGGTCGAAGGCTGTTTTTGATGCCCTCCGTGACAGCCTTGTTCTATGGCACAAGAACAAAACTGGCCCAAGGCAGCAGACATATATACACTGCTGTGTTGCATTCCTTGTGGTAAGCATCCCTTATTTACCCAACCATTCCATTTCCAATGCAGCTTTCATTTTATAATGTTATTGTCACCCTTCTCTATGCAGCTGTTGTACATCGATAACCTCAAGGTGCCAAAGGATTCATTGACAGTTGATCGCTGCCAAACTCCTCGCATACAGTCTACACCAAGCAGCTTGTGGAGGATATTTCGTAGGAGGATCGTATCACTGATTCATCCGGAAACTATGTGTTTGGCAACCTCCCTGTGAGCCCTAACCTCCCTGCGAGCCCTATGTCAATATTGCATTATATTTATCTGGTTGCAATATAGGGAAGAGCCTGTCATCTATCTGAACTAAAATGCAATGATTTTTTATTGCAGATGAGTGGTATTCTTGGTTCATGCTACAGCCACCCTAACTATGACAAGGAAAAAGAACCACGTGGGGACAATTCTGGCACTCCCTTTGCTGATGAGTTGGTATCTGCGGTAGAAATTTCTTTCCCCAGCATGTTTGACACCATAGGCCCCCATTTAAGTGGTCTCCAAGATGAGCACAAGCAGCGCGTACTGGATGCTCTTGGTGGATATGATTGCCAGTCAAAGTTAAGTGCAGATGCTATTGCCAAACAAATCAGGCTTGTTCAGACATGCCATGCGTGTGTCAGTGACCATATCGTCAGCATCATCAGGGGTGAAAGCCGCACTCAGCCACCACTAGGTCTACAACCACAACCAGCCTCACATTCACAACCAGACAGCCAACATGGCCCAGTTGCATCGCCAACCAGCGAGGAAGCACAAGACCACCACATTCACAACACCCCGGACATTTCGCCTACCAACTCCCCAGCACCCCAGCCTTGTAGGATCATAACACCGGATGCTACGTTCAATCCGACACCACAGATCACATCCACTGAACCACACCCTCATTTATCGGGGGAGCTGTTTCCGACCATTGACAAGACTGCCATTGCTGATGAAACTCAAGCCCTCACTCCTCAGCCAGATGCGGATTTTCAAGGTGGTTGTGATGTTGGTATTCCACTGTAAGGTACTAAATTCAAAACCCCTTCCTTACACACACAACGAGCTGTGCACAAACTCACTGTATTTATTTTTTGGTCCTACTCTTACCTGTTATAGTTTTATTCGTGTCAACTTTGGAAAGCATCCTCAATCATTCGCAAGGTGTAATGCCTTCGCCCGCTGTTATGCAATGTTCTCCTAGTTATTCATTTGGTGGCCCGTCAATTCTTACTCCTTGGACAACATTTACCTTCAGTACAAACCATTACTACCACACACTTTAATATTTATGTAACAACAATATCTATTGCCAATAGGAAGACATGTGCTAATAACAATGATTAAAACTGACCTCTACATTTTTTCATTGCACCAGGAATTATTGATTTTACCATGACTTCCGAGGGCACATACACAACCCAGTCCCATACTGCAGATGGTATTGAACGGCACCACGATCTGCCAGATGTGGATGATGAACATGGCATTGAGACCGACACCTCCATGCAAGGTTGCCAGCGTTTCCAGTTTTTCTTTCCCACTGCATATTTTTCGCAACCTTGTGCCACTATTCTCATTTTTTTTTTGCAAAGTATAGTCACAATCATATGCAGCGTTGCTATATTTCTGCTTTCTATGCATACCTCCCATCTAATTAGCATTTATCTTACTAATTGATACACCTGTGATGTGAGCAATGCGATTACTACCATGGATTCTTTTGCCAAACTAAAAAACTTACTGATAGTAATACCCTTACTACCAGCACAATACTCACACTGATCCTGTATTGCCCCACCTGCAGTACCATCCAATCCTAGCAACCCATTTACTACAAGCTCATTACATTTATCTTGTATATCAGTTTCCCGTATATATGTACATTATTCAAAGTCCTTACCAATAATTTCACCAATGTACTTAGCTCTGTTTACTTAGTAAAATTTCCTTCATATGTATTAGTGACACCTTTTCCCCTACTTTATCATTGTAACCATGTGCAATAACGTTTGCCAATAGGTTTACTTGTGCCATACCACAGGTAATACTGCAGTTAACGTGACCACCGAGGGCACAAACACAGCCAAATCGCCCTCTGCACATCAAATTGATGGGCACCACCATCATCCAGATGCGGATGTTGAACACAACTGCGATTTTGACATCCCCACGCAAGGTTTTCTGCTCATCTAGTACATTTGCTTTATAGTATGGTTTTCATAGCGGCTTTTATCTCACTAGATTTATTTCTTACTTCCTAATTTTTTTGATCATGTGACATTGTCCTCATTTTTTGCAAAATTAAACTTCTTATATTCAGTGATGGCATAGTTCTGCTTTGTATTCAAAGTAATTCAATTTCTACGACCTGTTCTATTTGCCATACTACATTCTGCCACATAGTAAGACACTCACTACCATCACAATACACACACCGGAGCCCTACCTTGATGCAATAACATGATTTGCCAGTAACACAGTTACTGTCACCTCATTATCAATTTTTTCCTTACCATTCACTTCCAGAAATTTGCATTACTGATATTCTTAAGTAATAATCTTACTATGGATTCTATTTTCCAATCTGCTTACCAATGTACTTAACTATGTTTCATTATTTTCTACTACACTCTTATGCATCAGTAATAGTCTTACCCCTATCACACTGCACCCAAGTGCAGCAAATTTTAGTAATAGGTTTACTGGTTTGCATTCACAATATGGTTACCCCTTTAAATATACAATATGTAACAGTGCTGATTACTGTTGGTCCGGGAGCCAGTGTTTAATTACACCTGGTCTTTACTATATGATTTACTGTTGCAGGTATTATTCAGCCATATGCTCCCGCCGTTGAACCCGCACTACCGGAATTCGGTGTTCCTAATACCATCCTGGCACTAACGGCGCATGTACAAGATGAAATTGCTGAACATAACACGCAAGGTTAGTGACCCCATATCCTATTAACCAAATACAACCAGCACATCTCCTATTAATATGGCCATCATTCCATTACTTCAAATGTCTAATCATGGCCCTCTTACAAGCAACGTGCACAGGGGATTCTTCTCACGACGATGATGACAACTTGTCACTCTCACTGCCCCCAGATGAATTATTGACTGACTCCCAGCTAGCGGCGAAAATTGATCAGATCTGCATTTTGGAGAGTGCCTCTGATGACAGTACTGAGGTTACCACCTGCTTCTCCTGTTCCATCTGTCACTTGTACATGGCATTAATTATGCCATCAGACCACTGAGCCCTAGCTATGTGTATCATATGCAGGTCAACAAAGAGGCTAACTACGCGGCTAGACAACATGCTAGCCCCGTGAAACATTGTGTCAAGAGTGCTAGCCCTGTAAAACATTGTGTCAAGAGGTCAGCAAGGTACGTGCCACCAGCTACCCAATCCGTACCCAAAGATGACAACGTCGCCGTACAACTCCTTGACTTGATACTGTCAGACCCAACTCAATTTGGGAGGTTTGTTACTTTTTTACCCATTGCATGTACATTGCAAATCCATAACTGATTTATTTCAATCCTACCGCATTTACTAACCCAATCGGACATCTTACCTCACAGCCCTCCCTTAGTCGAGGTGGATTGTTACAGTGCTAATGCCACGGACATAGCTACATCATTCAAAGTGGGAAGCATGACAGAAGGGATTTTCATAGATGCTTTTGCATCTTTGCTTTTTAAGGATGAAAAGAGAGAGAGTCCAGAAACATTTGGCAAGAGGATCTTCATACCCACCTCTGTAATGGTACTGCATGATTTGTTTTTAGTGTTTGCTGTCCATTATCTCACATTCCTTCCAACAAGCTGAGAATTAACATACAACTACAGGGTCTCCTCAACATTGAGAATGTCACTAGAGTTGGCAGGAAGGACAACTTCAGCCCACGCGCACTTGCTGAACACCTGTCTGAGTGTCTGAAGGGTGTCGACCTTTCAAAGGCCGAGCAGGTCAGGATTCAGTACACCAATTGTTAATATATACTCTGCCATGGCTTATATGTAATCTAATTTTACCTCTGTTCCATCTGTTAAGCTTTTGCTGCCAATCATCAATAATGACCACTGGACACTCTACATTGTATACCTGAACCAAGGTAGTTTTGATATACTGGACTCCAATGACTACGACCAAATAGGAGGAAAGCAGAGCCAGCATCACTACCCTTTGGCCCAGAAGGTTCTCAAGCGTCTCAGCGATGGGTTCCAATCCTTTATGCCCAAAGTTTTTAAAAAGTTTGGCAACTACCATCGTGAGTTCGTTAAATGCCCCAAGATGGTGCCATGCTCAAATGACTGCACGTTCTATGTCATGAGGTACATGGAGCGGTACCAGGGGAACCCTGACAAGCTTGCTGATGATTTTCAACCGGTAATATTTGTCACAATACATTTCATTACAGTATTGCCATCTGAAACCTCTTGTTATCAATTGCTACAACTTTCATACTGACTATGCCATTTCTTCTCTTCTGCCAGCCTGAATCACGTGTTCTTCGGGCACAGATCATGCACCAACTGATTTTCCATCGCTTCAACCTAGCACCATGCATCCACCCTGCCATAGAGGACCTTCGTCCTCTTGATGACGGTGAAGGAAGCTCCCACTAGTGACACCGATGTTAAGTCTATGTTCATAGTTACCACTGCTTGCAAACTTTAGGCCATGTACGCATGGGACCGATGTGGATGAAACTACTTCATTTTGTTAATGTTAAAGCGGGTATCTTATTGCAAACACATTTTGCTTTCATATTGCCGATTCGTTTTCATATGTGATCACTGAAATGTCATCCACAAGCCAAATTTAGAAGATAGCAAACCATTTACTGAAAGGCAAACAACCATCCCGAATGAGTGAGAACATCGGTTGGGTTCACTAAGTAATTACTATACTTTCTGGAAGGTTGATGGCATGTACACTAAACGAGTATCACAGCCATGCAGTGATAACTCCATTAGCACACATCATATGGTGCTTTAGCAAATCACATGAATATATCTCTTCTGAATACATAATGATGGCGACGCTGACATCTACTCTACACTTATAAAATTATTTATTTCATGCCCATGAAATTAGATCAAAACCCACAAATTCACGACTAACAAATTTAATCTCTGCCACTAAGCAAAAGTAGCAATTATTTAAAACAACAATTCTATAATTAATTTTAAAACCTCAAATCTCATCGGTACTATCCTAAACCTTCTTGCGCTTGCTCGGCGGCTATGATACCCTGATACGGCCAACAAGTAGCGTATCTGTATCAGATACGCCGTGGGATACGGATACGTATCGAATACACTCCGATACGTATCCCGTACGTATCCCACGGACGCATGGCGGACGCTGGCAGGGACACACAGCCTCGAGCCCTCGACCCATGGGTCCCAGGCTCCCAGCTTCTTTCACGTGAGCCCAGATACTTCTGCCGTCGGATGCCGCTGCCATACGCGCGCGTCGCATCGCCACCACCAGCTCCTCCGCCAGCCACCGAAAGCCGCTGCGTCACCGCCAGTGCTGCCGTCAGGTAATTAATTAATCTACAGCCGCGCAGTCAAAACGCCAGATACTTGAGGCATTGTTTCCCCGTTTCCATTGTGGAGATGGTGTAATTCTGCAAGCCATATGCCACAATGGACTACGTCGTTGTGTATGCATAAGCATAATGTATCTGTTTATTACTCTAGCTATATAAACATGTTTGTACTGATATTTATTGACATTTTGGCAGCTATCTACATGAGAGCATTTGAGAATATTGCTCTATAAGAGTTCATTAATCTCTGATTTTTTTTATGTTTCTTATATATATAGACGTATCCACGTATCGGTGTTTTTTCTAAAATGGTGTATCCTCGTATCCCCGTATCGCGTATCCGTATCCGTATCCCCGTATCTAGGTAACATAGCTCGGCGGCGACGCTGTATTCTTTGATTGATTAACCTTAGGCAGCACATCCCCATGCCTCCGATTATCATCTTGCTCATCTTCATCCTCCAAATTTTCTTCGCTATCGCACAGATCAGATGGTGGTGATGGGCATGGAGTGGACACGTACCCATCATTGTAGTATTGCTCAAGATCTTCTCGAAACCTCTCCTCATCTGATTCTGTAGGTGGTGGTGGCCAATCTGGCGTTGGCGGCCCCCTAACATGAAACTCAGGAGGTAGATCCACCTCGCGCATCACTGGAGATGGAGTCAACCTCTCTGGTGAATGTGAGCCGAATGAATCACCATGTATTGAGGGTGAGGCTGGCGAGCCATCGGGTAGCTTAGACAGCTCTTTGCCAAAATCAGCCCCCCCGACATCTATGCGCCTATGCTTTCCCCCCTGGATATTGATAGGCAACTATCCAGCCCGTCGTGTACTATATATAATGCATACATATTGACTTAGCTAAAGATAGCTTCCCAACCATGCGCTTGACCATTTCATCCTAAATGTTATCCACCTTCTTGCCGCCAATATCTCCCATGCACATCACCCCATCCATGCACACACACCAGAAATTATTTAACTATAATCTAATCATACCCCGGCCACAGTCTCAAAATTCAAAGTACACACATTTCCATTCATCACTCTACATCCACAAAATCGTTGAATGCATGCGGTTGCCTTCTCGCTGTACATTTATTTTTTTATTACTACAATTGTACCAGTGACATTATTATCTACACCAACCCATACATTCCAACCATCCACTCTCCTGCCGGTACTATCGCTCGTACTTAACCAACACCGTTCCTACAGACCCCAGCAATTACACTACGAATAGTGCTACTGTAAACCATCCACCTTACGAACACACCAAGTAAACCATCTACTAACTACGAATTCTGACCTGAGCCCCCTTTTTATAGTACTGTTTCTACATGGCACCAGTATCTTCACTTCTATAATTTATTGCGCCGATTATTGCACAAATATTTCCCTCAGTACATCGCAGAACATTTATTTAATTACCAAAATTAAACAAATACCAATATTAATAGAAACAAACTCAACATAAACAAATACCAATATTAATAGAAACAAACTCAACATATCACCTTACAACATTTGTCAACACACATCCGACCACAATTCTTCAAAACATAGTTCATGTCATGCACTTACTAACATTTAGTTCAAATATGCACTTGAGCACAACATTTAACAGAAATTTCTTCTAGTCACTCTGATTCACCCTCCCAATCACCATCGTTTGGCACGCTGATGCCGTCACCTTCGTCTCCTTGAACGCTACAGCCCTCATCCTCCTGTCCACCCTCCCACTCGTCCATCAGTGTCCTTCGGACATCTTTTCGTCCACGACTTCCACCACTGCCACTTCCCCTTGGTCGACCCCTCTTCCTTTTGCCCCTGCTGCTAGCTGCTGCTAAACATTCAAAATTCGCTTGGTTTTTAGGGCATGTACTCACATTGTGGCCATCCTTTAGACCACACCAACTGCAGCCCCTAGTGCATTTTTTAGGTCCGGGAGCACCTAGACGGACCGTCTCATTGGGGTCGCTTCCCCTCCCTTTTGTCATTGACTTTGGCGGTGGACGCCTGCTAATTTCATCACCAGCACTTCCACCCCGATGGATCGATGGCCCAGCTCCATCGCCAACTTCAACCTCATGCTCACTCACACCATCATCTGCATCTAACCCATGCACATCTGCCGGAATCTCTTCCAGCTGATTTCTCAGCCCTTTCATCACTGATGTCACCCTTTCGAAAGCAACTGATGACCTCCTCCACCACTTTACTAGGTGTTGTGCATCCAATGACAACACCTTTGTCCTGTATGATAATTTAACACCATCTGGCCCCGCTATTGGACGATCACGCCGGTCAAAATTGACATCACTCTTTGCTTCCCTTGAGTAACGACGCAGTACATATGTATGAGGGATCTTCTCAACTTGAACATGCACGAATGCTCTTAGTAAATGGGGATAGAACAAACCTTCAAAATTACGATCGAATCAGCAAATTTTACAAAAAAAAAATGCACAACTCAACTAAAATACTAATATTCTGCCCTAACCTGTGTGCTCCCATTGCATGCACTCACATCTGAACTGCCCATTCACTACATCCGCCGTTACCTTGAATTGACGTTGGCACCAGTCATGCTTCTCTGAATGCTTGCTGTGAGAAATAATCCACTATGTCTGGTCCACTCCATATTGCTCAATCCTAAAATGAACACTTTCATCTAGCGTATTGTCGAACACTTTGAACACTGCACGGGTGTACACTCTAGAAAGCTGCTCTGCAAAAGGCCATGCTGTCTTCACATTTGGTACAGCCTGAAAGACCATGTAAACAAGATTACATCCGTTGGTCCAATACAAAAAGCAAACATTTTTTTATCAACATTACATTACCTGACAAACTCGCGTCTCTACAGCCTCCTTCTCCTTCCTTGAAAGTACCACCCCAAGTATTCTTCGAGCAAACCTGTGCAGCGCTGTTTGGTGGTCTACAAAACTACTCTTCACTAACCTGTTAAAGCTCTCGCTCCGCTGTGTCGACGTCATACGGCCACAGTAATCTTCCTTGAAAAAGGCAGGGACCCAACGATGCCTTATATCATACTAATCCCGCAACACTGTACTGTCATGCAGCCCAAACTTGTCTATGAACTCTTTCCAGGCATACTCAAATTCAATCGGCGTATATGTCTGGTTAATGCACACCATCATCTCTGTCTCAATGTCCTTGTGTCTCATGAAAATAGTATTCAGATGGTCTGAGTGGCCGTCTATAATGTGCCACGTGCACAACCGATGGATAGTTTCTGGGAAAGCACGACCAACCGCAATAGCCATGGCAAGGTCTTGGTCTACAATTTTTCATAAGCAAGCCACCTATCTGTTAGTCACCTGTTCAATAATATTTTCACAAGAGAATACAAACAGTAAAAATTATTTTAGATTATACCTGTAAGAATGCAACGTGGTGTAGGGCAGTCTCCCATGCAATTCTTGAACGTCTCAAATAGCCACTCAAATGATTCAGCCCTTTCATCTCGAAGCAAGGCACATCCAAACAGTGTTGATTGTAGGTGATGGTTAGCGCCTACAAACATGGCCAGAGGCATCCCATAAATGTTAGTCTTGTAGGTGGTGTCAAAAGTAATGGCGTCACCGAAATCAGCATATTCTGCCTGCATACTAGCGTGGCTCCAAAAGACATTCTTTACCACCCCTTCTTCATCTGTTTTTATGTCCCAGTAAAACTTAGGATTCTCCTTCTTGCACTCATTAAAAAATTTCAGCAACTTGCTTATGTCGTCCGCATTGTCCTCACGAACATTAGCCGCTTTCCTGCACAGACACTATTTTAATTAACACTGCAAAGGTATTTTGGCGATAAAGTCAAGAGCGAACATTTAAATGTACCATTCAATTTTTACTACCTGTTTTCCAGATCTCGGGTTGTGAAAGGGATGCTTTCACGGTCTCCATGCATATCGGACAGCACACCCATTATACTACTTTGTGGTACGCAACATTGCTACATAGTGTCTACAAACTCCATCAACGTGTCATCCCGTTGCTTGTGCGATCTCATGTGCTTCATGGCATAGGGCGATGGCGTCAACGGGTGGTTGTGTTGTACAACATCATCAAAAACCACTGATACAACCTCTCCCTCTCTCACAACATTCCTCACCCTCACATATGCGCGGCATCCAATCCTAGCTGATCCACGATGGCGTTCACGCTTAGTCTCATCCCCCCGGTATTTGTTCTTGCTCTCCCTGCTGCAACAAATTTCCCTGTATGCTGCCCTGCTCCGACTCTTCCTCACGTCAAAACCAGCGTGCTCTGCGTATTTGTTATAGAATGCATAGGCCATCTCGTACGATTTGAATTCCATGCCAAACTTGGGAACCATTTCATCCGGGACGTGAGCTCCCTAATAAATTATTTACATTTCACATCATCATAATGTAATCTTTACATGAGTAAAAACCAATGCAATGTACACAGTCCAGACTATAAATAAATGGACACTATAGATCCAAAACTATGAACATATCACCAATTTTGAGACTGTCATGAGAAAGACAACTTACATGAATATGCATGACATTCCTCGTCGGCGTCCTCATATGAGCATCATCTACACATGGAGGGCGATCCGTTCTGGTTGACTCGCTCCCTGTATCTCCTCCTCCATCTCCACCACCCAATTGCTGCAAACCCTCTCGTTGAACATCATCATGTGGATGAACATCGTTGCCTTGCATCAAATGCGAGCGATCTGCGCCAAGGGCTGGGACGTGTGATCGCACATCAGATGGCCCGGGATCCTCACCCCCACTCGCCATTGGCTCGACCAACAACCACGGGCGCCGAGTGTTTCTTGTTGCGCTCGGTTTCCTCTATCCCACGTTTATCTCGACCCGTATAACCACCTCAGGAGTCCTTCTCACCCCTCAAGTCTGTAAGTAAGCCATTTATTCCATAAAACCAGCAGGGATAGGCAACCACCTAAGATGTACCACCCCCGCCAACACCACATAGAAACGTAAGTAACTCTGTTACTAAGCTATTTATATGGCCGATTGCCTTTTTCCTTAACAAACCGTGCACCAGTAATTCATTTACTGCACGCGTGCGAACCATCTCTCAGTTTGTTACAATTTTTTGGTGCGTGCAGTCCACACAGTTGGGAGACCGATATAGGGGTGGGGGTTACCGAGGGTGGAGGGGGATGGGGCGTGGGTGGGGGTAGGGGGTGGGTGGGGATGGTTGTGAGGGGAGCGTTTTATTTATTTCGCACTCTGGGTGCGGTTTAGCGCTGCCCTATATATATATATATGTGTGTGTGTGTGTGTGTGTGTGTGTGTGTGTGTGTGTGTGTTGGATCAATTGTGCTGATTTTGTATATGCAAGATGTACGATATCCTTCAATCCACAGTGTCCAAATTACATGGCTAGCACACATGCATCTGGATGATCATGGCCAGTTTCCTGGTCCGAAGCTAGGTGTAGGTTGCACAGTACCAGGTTACCTTATGTTGAGCCTTTGTGCCGAACAGCATGGGGTGGGCCGAGTGGCTTAGGCCCAAGCGGTTTATTTGAAATTTAAGAAAAGGATTAAGGATAACATAATTAATCCTATCCCATGTAAATATATGGTAGGTACCCGGATTATGAGGGATACCGTACCATCTCCACCCGGCAACACTAGTTCTATATAAAGGACTCCGGAGAAACCCTAAAGAGTTACTCACACACAACCATTCGCCACTTACGCGTCGTTGACTATTCCAATGCTGATTTATGCACATAGATACAGATTTAATCTACATACAACTTGATTATGATATTACCTCACACTAAGAGCCTGAACCAGTATAAACACCTGTGTCACCATCTATTCTTGATCTCGTGCACCTAAAAATTATATTGCCGATCAAAAGAATCGACACTAGGTAATGTGTCTAAACAAATAAAGATGAATACATCAAAGGATCGATGCCCCTACAGCGTATCAAGTTTATTACAAAGAGTAGAGAGTATGTGTACATCGTACAAGGCTCTCGGGCTTTTGAAGAAGCTAGCCACTTGTTTACAATACTTCTATTATTCGGCAATACATTAAAAAACATCATTTGCCCTACGAAATGGCTGCAGCTTCCCTTAAATTAAAAGTACATTTCATAAAGCTGGACACTACTAGAGAACTGATCTTTGCTGGGTCGGCTAAAAACCACAATAGCCCTGGTTCCAATAAGAACCGGGACTAAAAATGTTTTTTTAGTCCTGGTTTAAAACTCCAACGGGACTATGTGATTTTAGTCCCGGTTCATCCCATGTCAAGGGGCCGGTTCAACGGTACTATATGATCTTTTGTCCCTGTTGGTGTTATCAACCGGGACTAAAGATTCCCACTTTAGTCCCAGTTAGTAATAACAACCGGGACTAAAAGTTATTTAGATCTTTAGTCCTGGTTGATATTACAAACCGGGACTATAGATCTCCACCTTTTTATACTCATTCTTCATCCTCTAGCCCAAGCCATTGTTGCAAATTGGAGGTGTAAGAGAGGGAGGTGCTGCCAAAATTTTTGGTGAAAGTGTTTTGGTGATAATATACAAATCGGAAGGATCGAAAAGGTTAGCAACTCCATTCTCTAATGATGTATGCTTAGCATATTACATTTACAGCTTTGTCTGTATATAATATTGTCTCCAACAAGGTTTCTTGTGGGAAATGATGAGAGAAAATTTGTTGAGGGAAAATTAGGTTAACAGGATGTGGATAAATATGTTATAAAAGAGATGACAAAGGAAAAATATATAAAACTAAGACAAAAGAATAGAAAAACTTAGTTAATTTAATAAAATAGTTAGAGAAAAGTACAATACATTGAAGGTATGTTTAGAAATTTTAAAAAAATGAAAACATGAATAATATGTGGGATTATTGTATAATTATTTTATGGTTATTTATATAAAAGAATAGAAAACTAAGTTAATTGAAAAACTGTTAAATTAGCTATAAATAAGTAAAATAAATTAAAAATTACAAAGGAAAAAACTAATATAGAAAATTAAGATAAAATGATACAAAACTAAGTAAATTTAAAAATCGTTAAAATAGTTAGAAATAAGTGCAATATGTTGGAATTAATGGATGGGCTAAGGCCCACTCGAAGATTAATTCTTTGGAAAATCACAAAAGCCCACCTCATGGGATGGCATGCATGTGGAGTTTACTACCCACCTTGCTTATTCTAGGAGAGGGGAACCTCCTTAAAAGGGAGGATGCCCTCCTAGCCACTTGAAGCATGTGTGGTGGAGAGAAGAGGGGGAACACACGCGCACTCTCTCGCCTCGCCTGGCCTGGCCTGGCAGGGCAGGCAGCACGCGTGCATGACGTACACGTCAAATGGTCCGCAAAATTGGCTCCTCACCCTTGTGCAGATGCAGCCTTCTTTTGCAGTTTTGTTTTGTTGCAGGAAATTCGGATTTGTTTTGTTTTGGAAACATTCCGAAAAATCCGGTGCATGAAAACGGCGTGGAGTCCGGATAAGTTACGCGCGACTTATCCGGTTCGGTTACGCATAGTGGAGATCATGTGGGCGCCCTAATCAAGCGACCTATCTCTATATAAACCGAGCCGCCGCCTTCACGCAAGACACGCGAAATCAATCTAGGGTTTGCCTCCTACTCTGTACTTCGTAGACTACTACATCCCGCTCGCCAGCGTATACCGGTGATCGGGAGAGCAGGTCTCCGGAACCTCTGCCTTCGACGTCCTGCACCGGGAGAAGGCGGCAATAAGGTTTTGGGGAGCGCTTCGCGCGACTGCTCCCTGTTCGTCCGTGATGGCTCGCCTTCCTCTCGCTCGCGTGCTACGCACCTTCGTCGACGCCAGCAACCGCGAGTAGTTCATGCCGAGCAACTGATCTTTCTGCCACCTTGGTACGTGTTCGACATGTTGCCCATATTTGATCTGTTCATGTTTTATTGCTTAGTTTATATGTGTAGATCTAATTATGCGTTCATGCTAGTTTACATCTGCAATGTCATGATTTATTTATGGAATAAATTAAATCATTATGTGCTTATAATTTCAACAATCCAAAAACCTTATTTTAGGCGTTGTGATTTTACTATGGCTGGTTTTGCCAATGCACTGAGGCCGGATAAATTCACCGGTGTGCACTTTAAGAGATGGCAGATCAGGGTCACTCTATAGCTGACAGCTATGAAATACTTCTGGGTGAGTACTAGCAAACCTGAAGGAATTCTTACTACTGATCAGCAGAAGCAATTCGAGGAAGCCACTACTCTCTTTGTGGGATGCATTCTAAGTGTTCTTGGCGATCGTCTGGTTGAGGTGTATATGCACATGACCGACGCTAAGGAGTTGTGGGATGCACTGAATACTAAATTCGGTGCTACTGATGCTAGCAATGATCTGTACATCATGGAGCAGTTTCATGACTACAGGATGGCTGACAACCGTTCTGTAGTCGAACAGGCTCATGAGATACAAACCATGGCTAAGGAACTCGAACTCCTTAAGTGTGTCTTACCCGACAAATTTGTGGCCGGGTGCATTATTGCGAAACAACCTCCATCTTAGAGAAGTTTCGGTACTGCACTCAAACACAAGAGACAGGAATACTCCATTGAGGGGTTGAGGAGAAAGCTCGGGAGAAAGATGCTGCATCTAAGGGCGATGGTGGGCAGTCTAGTACCAATGTTGTGCACAAGGCCTATAAGAGCAAAGGGAAATACAAAACTCAACAGACCACCAACTTCAAGAAGCAGAAGAAGAACAATAACAATCCTAATTAGGATGAGAGGACTTGTTTTGTGTGTGGCCAACCTGGTCATCTGGCCAGGAAGTGTCCACAACGCAAGGGGATGAAGGCACCTGCAGGGCAGACTTCTAAGTCTGCTAATGTAACCATTGGCAACACTGGAGATGAAAGCGGGTATGGTAATTTACCTACTGTTTTTTCAGTTAATCAGTCTACTAATTGGTGGGTTGATACTGGGGCCAATGTACATGTTTGTGCTGACATCTCATTGTTTTCTTCTTATCAGGTCACACGGGGTTGCCCCCGTCCTAATGGGGAATGGGTCACATGCTTCTGTTCATGGTGTTGGCATGGTAGATTTGAAGTTTACTTTGGGAAAGATCGTGCAGCTGAAGAACATGCAGCATGTCCCTTCTATCGACAGGAATCTAGTTAGTGGCTCCCATCTGACTAGAGACGGATTTAAGTTGGTTTTTGAGTCTAATAAAATAGTCGTGTCTAAACATGGATATTTTATTGGTAAAGGTTATGAGTGCGGAGGCCTGTTCCGCTTTTCCCTTTCTGATTTCTGCAATAAGTCTGTGAACCATATTTGTGGCAGTGTGGATGATGAGGCTAATGTTTGGCACTCACGTTTATGTCATATTAATTTTGGCTTGATGTCTCGGCTTTCCAGCATGTGTTTAATTCCTAAGTTTTCCATTGTCAAAGGTTCTAAGTGCCATAGTTGTGTGCAATCGAAGCAACCTCGCAAGCCTCACAAGGCTGCCGAGGAGAGAAACTTAGCACCACTACAACTCCTACATTCAGATCTTTGTGAAATGAATGGGCTGTTGACGAAGGGTGGAAAATGATATTTCATGACGTTGATTGATGATGCTACTAGATTTTGCTATGTGTACTTGTTGAAAACGAAAGACGAGGCTCTAGACTATTTTAAAATTTATAAGGCAGAAGTTGAAAATCAACTTGACAGAAAGATAAAAAGACTTAGCTCTGATCGTGGTGGAGAGTTTTTCTCAAACAAGTCTGACTTATTCTGTGAGGAACATGGCATCATACATGAGAGGACGCCTCCCTATTCTCCTGAGTGTAATGGGATTGCTGAAAGGAAGAACCGCACACTGACTGACTTGGTGAATGCCATGTTGGACACCGCGGGACTACCTAAGGCATGGTGGGGGGAGGCGTTGTTGACCTCAAATCATGTGTTAAACAGAGTTCCTAACAGAAATAAGGACAAAACACCATATGAAATATGGATTGGGAGAATATCATCACTTTCTTATTTGCGCACATGGGGGTGCTTGGCGAGAGTCAATGTACCAATAACGAAGAAGCGCAAACTTGGACCTGAGACTGTGGACTGTGTCTTTCTGGGATATGCTCATCACAACATTGCCTATAGATTCTTAATAGTTAAATCTGAGTTACCTGACATGCATGTTGGTACAATTATGGAGTCTCGTGATGCTACCTTCTTTGAGAGCTTTTTCCCAATGAGGGATACACATAGTGGTTCGAGCCAACCCTCTAAAATAATTCCCAGTTCAATCACACCACCAGAACAAACTGAACATACACATGAACATGTCACTGAGGAGGATGTCAGTGAAGCTCCTAGAAGGAGTAAGAGACAAAGGACGGCTAAGTCCTTTGGTGATGATTTAACTGTGTACCTCGTGGATGACACTCCTAAGTCAATTTCAGAAGCATATGCATCTCCTGATGCAGACTACTGGAAGGAGGCTGTCCATAGTGAAATGGATTCCATTATCGCTAACGGGACTTGGAAGGTGACAGAGCGACCCTATGGGTGTAAACCTGTGGGGTGCAAGTGGATGTTCAAAAAGAAGCTTAGGCCTGACGGTACTATTGAAAAGTACAAGGCTCGGTTTGTTGCTAAGGGCTACACTCAGAAAGAAGGCGAAGATTTCTTTGACACTTACTCACCTGTTGCTAGATTGACCACAATTCATGTGCTACTTTCCCTAGCAGCCTCACATGGTCTTCTCGTTCATCAAATGGACGTTAAGACAATTTTTCTTAATGGAGAGCTGGATGAGGAGATCTATATGGATCAACTTGATGGGTTTGTAGTTGAAGGTCAAGAAGGCAAAGTGTGCAAGTTGATGAAGTCTTTGTATGGTCTGAAACAAGCTCCTAAGCAATGGCATGAGAAATTTGACAAAAACATTGACATCTGCAGGCTTTGTAGTCAATGAGGCAGATAAATGTGTGTACTATCGCCATGGTAGGGGTGAGGGAGTTATTCTGTGCTTGTATGTTGATGACATACTGATATTTGGGACAAACCTTGAGGTGATAAATGAGGTTAAATCATTCTTGTCTCAAAATTTTGATATGAAGGATTTGGGAGTAGTTGATGTTATCTTAAACATTAAGCTAATTAGAGGTAAGAATGGGATCACACTCTTGCAGTCCCATTATGTGGAGAAGATCTTGAATTGCTTTGGCTACAATGATAGTAAGCCTTCTCCAACACCTTATGATCCTAGCTTGTTGCTTCGCAAGAACAAGAGAATTGCTAGGACTCAACTGGAATACTCTCAAATCACTAGCTCGCTGATGTACCTGGCTAGTGCAACTAGGCCTGATGTCTCCTTTGCTGTGAGCAAGTTGAGCCGGTTTACCTCTAATCCGGGAGATGATCACTAGCGTGCGCTTGAGCGAGTAATGCGTTATCTAAAATGTACTATGTAATTGGGGCTTCACTATACTGGGTATCCTGCGGTACTGGAGGGTTATAGTGATTCTAACTGGATCTCTGATGTCGATGAGATCAAAGGCACTAGTGGATATGTCTTCACACTAGGTGGTGGTGCTGTTTCGTGGAGGTCTTGCAAACATACCATTTTAACGAGGTCAATCATGGAAGCAGAGCTGACGACACTGGATACTGCTACTGTTGAGGCAGAATGGCTGCGTGATCTATTTATGGATCTGCCTATTGTTGAAAAACCAGTGCCGGCTATCCTTATGAACTGTGACAATCAAACAGTAATTGTCAAAGTGAATATGTGAAAAGACGATTGAAGTCTGTCAGGAAATTGAGAAACTCCGGAGTTATAACGTTGGATTAGATCCAAATAGTTAGAAACCTAGCAGATCCCTTCACGAAGGGACTATCATGAAATGTGATAGACAATGCATCGAAGGAGATGGGTTTGAGACCCATGTGAGTTATACTATGGTGGTAACCCAGTCTATGTGATCGGAGATCCCGTGAATTAGAACCTGGGAAGAACAAACCATTAGTAAACTAGAGGAGAGTACCAATCTATACCCTCTCTAAATGAAGATGCATGTACTCTCGTGAGCTGCAAGGCAGGTTGGCTATGCCTTAATGAGTTCTGTTGGCTTTAATTAGCAAAGATGCTGTCCTGCAGAGCATTTTTGAAAGAACTCACCTTTGTGAGCTTGACTGTTAGTCGCAGTCTATGGAGATTTTGGGTGAATCTTTTAGCAAGCAGTGGTGGATTTAGGATTTAGAATACGGGTGGTCCGACTCAAATTTTTTTTTTCAAACATCGTAAATCTCACGATGCTAATATATACAATACAATTATAGATGATAAAATAGACCAAACATGTACCGTGATATATTAATAAGACAACTTATTAAAACATATAAAATTAATAATTAAGTAAAATTTTGACTTAAAAGAAACTTATATGGCTAGAAAAGTTTGAAAAAAATTACTATATTATTTCTTCTTCTTCTTTGAAGAAAATATCTCCATATTCTTCATATTTCAACGATCAGCAATCTACAATATATATAGTAGTATAATTTAATAATTAATATCACAATGCATAAGAGTTAATATCTAAAACTGAAAATTGAAAAAGCTAAACAAGTACAGGACCTCAAACTGAAGACGAAGCAAACTACAAAGTGATCTCTGAAGCAGTGAAGTGGCGTCGACGAGTATTTCGGTCGATGGACGATGGCAGCTGCCAGCTGGCTGCCTGGGTTGCGTAGGCCTTGCCCTTGCTTGAGATGACAAGAAGTCGACGACGATCATTGAGAGGACAGTCTCTGCACAGAGCGTTCGCCGCCGAGGGGCGGGCGGCTGGGAGCCGAGCTGAAGGCTCGAAGTGGCGCCGTCGGTGTCGGGGCGTCGGCCATCGCGGCGTCGCACCGTCGCAGTCCCCGGTCACGGTCACGCCGTCGCCGCCGAGTCTGAGACTCCGAGTCTAGCGGTGGACTGGCGGGCGTCGGGCGGTTGTGATTTTGCGATGCGAAAATCCTGGAGTGGATCGAGCGAAGCGATGACCGAGAAGTTTCCACCTGCGTGCGCCGTGCGTATCACTATTTTTCTTTTTTTCTTTTTCTAAAATCTAATATATATGGTGATCGGTCGCTCTTTTTTCTGGTGGTCCCACCCATTAGATCCGCCGGTGCTAGGAAGCTTATAAAAGACCTAGTAGTATGACTTATACGCTCCATCCGAGGGGTAGTCTACAGACAGTCTAGTACCAGATAAGACTCTAAGTGAAACTTGTTTGCACAAGACTTGCAATTCAAGACGTAGTCCATTGTTCAAGTTGTGAGTAAGTGTAGCTTGGAGTTCTAAATGGATGTTTAACCTTAATCGGTCTCCATTGAACCGCTGGTATATAAACGGTACATTGGAAAAGGCAAATCTCAGTGGGATTTTGAGATTTGGTGGGGGATTGTTGGAATTAATGGATGGGCTAAGGCCCACTCGGAGATTAATTCTTTGGAAAATCACAAAAGCCCACCTCATGGGATGGCATGCATGTGAAGTTTAGTACCACCTTGTTTATTCTAGGAGAGGGGGACATCCTTAAAAGGGAGGATGCCCTCCTATCCACTTGAAGCATGTGTGGTGGAGAGAAGAGGGGGAACACACGCCCGCGCTCGTTCGCCTGGCCTGGCAGGCGGCGCGCGTGCACGTCGAATGGTCCGCAAAATTGGCTCCTCACCCTTGCGCAGATGCAGCCTTCTTTTGCAGTTTTGTTTTGCTGCAGAAAATTCGTATTTGTTTTGTTTTGGAAACATTCCGAAAAATCCGGTGCGTGAAAACGGTGTGGAGTCCGGATAAGTTACACGTGACTTATCCGGTTTGGTTACGCGGAGTGGAGATCATGTGGGTGCCCTGATCAAGCGACCTATCTCTATATAAACCGAGCCGCCGCCTTCACACAAGACACGCGAAATCAATCTAGGGTTTGCCTCCTACTCTGTACTGCGCCGTTGCTCGTAGACTACTCCATCCCGCTCGCCGGCGTGCACCGGTGATCAGGAGAGGAGGTCTCCGGAACCTCTGCCTTTAACGTCCCGGGAGAAGGCGGCAATAAGTTTTTTGGGAAGCGCTTCGCGCGACTGCTCCGTGTTCGTCCGCGACGGCTCGCCTTCCTCTTCGCTCGCGTGCTGCGCGCCTTCGTCGACGCTCGCAACCGCAAGTAGTTCCTGCCGAGCAACCGGTCTTTTCGCCACCTCGGTACGTGTTCGACATATTGCGCATATTTGATATGTTCATGTTTTACTGCTTAGTTTACATGTGTAGATCTAATGATGCGTTCAGGCTAGTTTACATTTGCAATGTCATGATTTATTTATGGATTAAATTAAATCATTATGTGCTTATGATTTCAACACAATATAGTCTTCCATCTCGGCGCCATCTTTGTCGCTCTTGTGATAGGCGCCTTCTTCCATGTCATCCCAAATCCTCAGGGTATCTTCGTCGAAGAGGGTGTAAAGCTCGTCTGTATTGATAGATACACAATACATGCACTTTCAAAACTTTCTACTGCATACTTGCTTGAGTACATGACACTTCATTCGTCATCGGTACAAAGATCCTGTACTACCATGCACGAAGTTGCTCTGAACACTAGTGCTGAAATGGCGACTGAAAAAGGGCTCATCCTCTCCCATCAAGTAATCAATACTCCAACATGGTAAAATGAGCAAAGGTTTGCAAAGGATAGCATCTTCTGTAGAAATTACAAGAGGTTGCATCCTTTGCATGACATGAACATTTCACAGAATGAATAGATTATTTGTGACAGACCCTTTGAGATGTTGGAGAATTTGTCCATTTGCATATTGCTTAGTCTTTCATAAAGTTGGGTACATCAGTAAACAGAAGATGCACATATTGTATCACGCGTTTCATAGGAAGAGCAGAGTATTTGCGATAGACCCTTAGAGCAACCTCAATGTTGAGGAACACAATAGTTGTAAGCTGAGACCCACATCCATGTGTTATTTTACTTGTAGCAAATGTTACAATGTTGAAAGCCTCCTCCTGACTTACGTTGCAGCTCACCAAAAAAAAAAAAAGGAAGAATTTATATTCATCCTTTTATCATGAAGATTCAAAACCAACATAGATACTGAAAACATATAAAGTAATTTTATATTCCTTATGGCTAGCTCTAAGCTTAAGGTTAGCAATAACCATATTCTCTTGTGAGCTCATCTCCCATTACACAAGGTTGTACTATAAATATTAGCTTATTCCTCAAGGTTACCTTTACATGCACATTGGTGTTGTCCTTATCGGTTGGAGAACTTGCTCATTTGCGTGTTGATCGGTCTTTATTCTCCAACTTTCAATATGCAATAGAGAAGTCCTTTTCTATGACACTGCAGTTACAACCTCCATTCTTCATATGCCACAGTATCGCCTAATGCATATCGATCTTACAATCTCATCTGCTCGCGCCCATAATTCTATTTCCTAACCACACATATATGGATCGCTAGATGCATGAAGGTCCAGAATTTTAATTTTCTCCATGTCCATTATAGTTCATCAATTACGAAGGCACAGTCATTTTGCACGTAATAATAGATGACAGATGATCATTTGAATTTCTAGCCATTTTGTATATATGAAACTGAACATATTATAAGCAGCACTATTTAGGCTGAGTTTTTTCCAACTCATCTCCCTCATTTTCCACGTGTACGCTTTCCAAACAACTAAATGGTGTGCTTTTTTTAAAAAAAAAAGTTATATAGGAAAGTTGTTTTAAAAAAAATCATACTAATCCATTTTTTTAAAAAAAATAGCAGATAATTAATCATGTGTTATTAAGTCACTCCGTTTTGCATGCGGGTGTAATTAGTTCCCAACACCACCCAAAGAGCACAGCCTTAGTGCTGCAATTCTAACATTTTGATCCTTTATACAACTTAATCTATAAATGGACGTCGCCAAAAACTGAAAAAGAAAATGAACCTACACCTCATTGCCATAGGCCTTAGCATTGGCGCCCAACATCCAAGCATCAAGGGTCCTCGCGACCCTATGGCAGAAGAAATTAAAATGATACTACCTCCATATTTTAATGTATGACGTCATTGATTTTTTATTCAACATTTGACCATTCGTCTTATTCAAAAAAAATTTATGCAATTGTCATTTATTTTATTGTGACTAGATTCATCATCAAATGTTATTTAACCATGATATAAATGTTTTCATATTTGCACGAAAATTTTGAATAAAACGAATGGTCAAATGTTAATAAAAAGTCAATGGCGTCATATATTAAAATACGGAGGAAGTATTAGGCAAGAGTAAGAGAAAAAAAAAACTAACTGTTGTGCAATGGTAAGTATATGCAAATCCTTAACACTGACCTGGGTTCAAATCCTGTCCTCGTCATTGGGCAAGGAGGGGAGTCAAATTACCACTTCATACCTTGTGATGATCATAGCTCCCAACCATTTTAACATGCATACCCCTCATCCTTAACACCAAGACCTGTGGCATTGATTTGTTGGGCTTTCTCCAACACAATGCTTAAATTAGTTGAATTGCAAGCATGGAGGAATCCCTGTGCGACTTGTGTAGTAGTATCAACTACTGCTTGAAAGAGGAAGAGCTACTCCTGTGTTCACAATGCCTCCAAGTCCAAAACTAAAGGTATCTACTGTATGGCATTCCAAGGTATTAGAACAAGTCAAGTGCAGTGAACGACCCTAGTAATTTGGAAGGATGAGGGGATGTTTGGATGATGCCTAATGATGCCACAACTGGGAGTATTGTGGCATAGTTAGGCATATTGTGGCATGAAGCAAAAGTGTGTGGGTAGAAAATAGTTGGCCATAGGTGTGGCATAGTTAGCTCTAAAACTGGGAGTATGACATGTTGGACCTAAGGCTAAGAAAGTATTGCAGGATACAATTGTGGCAACGAAACAAACACACACCTAAGAAACAGTGACATGACTAGCTAAAGCATGGTATGGCAAAGTGAGGGAATGAACCAAATGCTGATTTTTTTTATGTATAGTAATTAAAAAAACAGAGGAATAGGAAAAACATAGGATTCTGACAAGAATGTAAGTGTAAAATAGAGAATTGCAAAACACATAAAAAACATAGGAATGACCGTTTGATTGGACCATAGGAAAAACACAGGAATTTGAGGAGAGATAAAGAATCAAAGAATTTCTTCCATGAGGTTCTACCTCTTGTTAAAATTCCTCCAAAACTTGTATGGGAAGAGGCATTCCATAGGAATTTCATAGGATTCCATAGGGTTCATTCCTTTGATTCAAAGGGCTTTGTAGGAAAAATTCCTATAGGAATAAAATCCTCTAAAATTCCTATGAATTTCCTTTGAATCAAAAGGGGGCCTAATATCCTATAAATTAAATAATTAGTAAATCGCTGGCTGGATTTATAAAAGTAAGAACGACGCTATCTACCAGAGCGTCCAGACGTGGACGCTGTTCTTGAGAACGTCCGGAAGGGGACGCTGTTTTCAACTTTTGGGTTCCCAATTCTCCGTTATGTGCAGCACTGCAGCATGCATTAGCGTTACTTGCATCCTTGATCTGTTTGCTCTAACATTGAGTACATTATTAACCAGGTCTACTAGCTTTTACGGAGCAATCAGTAGGACATTCTGGATAAATAAACGAAGCAGCTCGTTGCAGGCACACATGTACGTACAAATTTGTATTTCTTATTAGTATCGAACCAAGAGTAGCCATCTGCGATTCGTTAGGGAAAAAAAAGAGAAGCCATTTGCAGGATCGAGCTGGCCATTTAATTTGAAGAAGTGCGCTAAAAAATTAGGATGCATAGGTCGAATCATATCGGACGGCAGGATCGGATATGAAGTATTAACCTGACGGCTTAGGGCGCTTATGCTAACCGAGCGAGACGCAGCGGAGGCCTTCCTTGGCGAGCAGCGTTGAGGACGACGACCCGACAAGAATCAGCGAGACGCGACGCGAGTGGAGGCTTCCCTACCGTAGGCTGGTTCGGCTCCAATGGGATGGACGCCGTTACAAACAGCGTCCTGATCTGGACGTTCTCGGGAACAACGTCCATGGACACTGTTGACGTTCTCGGGAACAACGTCCATGGACACTATTGTACATAGCGTCCTTCTTATTTTTATAAGAGTAAATTAAACCTTTGATTATTCATTTAATTTTTGGGTTATTAATTACTATTTTAAAAAAACTCGGAACCAAATGACCATCGTGGAGGTCGAAGAAGTCGGCCTCGTCATCGACGTGATCAGCGTCGGTGCCAAGGCCAAGGAGCAGCACAACGCGGCAGCCATCCTCTTCTACCTCTCGTCGAATAACTCGGACGCATCCTGGAGACGATCCCGACGCTGGTCCAGCTCATCTGGGACGGCGCACACCCACGGCCAGAAGAACGCCATGGTCATCCTGTACGGGCTGCTCCAGAGCGCGGCCAACCTGAGCACGGCCATCGCCGCGGGCGCCGTGCTAGCCCTCATGACCTTGCTCTCCAACGACCGTGACGACCTCGCCCAGGACAGCATCGTGCTGCTGGCGAGGAAAGCCTGGCAGACATCAGGCGCTGTGGCCGTCCTCTCACAGTCGGGCCTCGCCGAGGCCCTCGCCGCGTCGTCGTCGTACCCATCGGCAAATGTGATTGAACAACACGACATGGCAGTACACAAGAAACACCATTAAGCTGTTCATGACGAGAACGTCATTGTTGTTCTCGTCGCCGGTGTCCAGTCATGCGCACAGCTCGCTCTCCAAGAACGTGATCTCTTCGAAGTAATCCGACCAGCTACCGACCCTTACCCGGCGGAGCACACTCCTCACGTCGTCAGCATCCGGCGCGACGCAGTTCTTAAATTGATCCAAGATCGACCGCACGCTCCGCGCGCGTGTTCGTCGGCACCGTCGGGCCGCATCGCTGCACGCCACACGAAGTAGGGGCTGGATCAGATGCGGGGAAGAAAAATGTGGGGGGCGAAAATACAAATATGTTGCCACACTAGACCACCACGTAAGGCAGTCAACCCGGTCAAACGTTCTTTGGACCGCAATGATTCACTTAAATAAGATCACGGACCCTAATATCGATTTTCCAAGATCATGGACCTAAGTGACACCACGCTTCAACTTTAAGGACCGGTCGTGTATTTTACTCTTCTTGTTTTATACTCTATTGTGATGTTATACTGTCATTGATGATATCATACTAGCGGTACAGAAAATAGTTTTGGTTGTCAAATATTCCATAACGTTTTTCTACTATTAATTCTTGGAAGACAATGTTATATTATACCAATACACAACATAGTAGATGAACAATAACATATACAACAATTTTTTAGCTGAGAACTAATATAATGTACTACAGATTGTGTCCTAAATACACAGTTACATAAAACATGAAAGAACTATCATTTACGATCTTCCCTCAGGATTCAGGGAAGGTCGTAATAGTAGTCCCTTTGCTGAATAAAATTACTCCGTTAAAGTACATTCTACTATGAATGCAATAGGTAGTTTGCTCTTTATTATTGGTATCTCGATAATATTGTTTAACAAAACAAACCACCCAAATGACATATGTAGACAGCCATGTATATAATTGGATGGTATTTAAAGGCGTACAACCATAAACCCCCAAAATTTCAACTAGGAACCACTCAGCCACATCAACTTGGAAGGATTGCAGCACTCAATTGGGCAACGATGAACCGTGTCATGGTGCCAAGTCTATAAGTGGCATGAATATGGTCCGTCATCTTTGGTCCATTTCCTTGATCAGCAAGCTGCGCAGTGTGATCTGGGTTGGCATGATTTTGCCTGTTTCCATGGATCCCAAGATCGGCAGTCTTTGGACATTTGGGAGGCCATCCTTGGGTGAGTATTGAACGAATATATCAGATCCATGGAGCTACACCATTCCCGGTGCCTCCTAGTTCTACGCAAGTTGTTCAAACATGGACATACAGGGCAGGGCCTACAAAACTAAAATGCATGATATTTATAGGTTAAGAGAAGCTGTGCTCCATCTCACACTGACAAGCACTTGTGTTGAGCCTCCAAATTTTCGGCCATTTGTCTATCTCAAGATAATTTTCTATATTTCTGGTGCAGTGCACTATTTATCATTTATCGGTGCTGTGCACTTGGATCGACAAAGAAGGACACGATATAAATGATAGGTGATGTAATTAAGTAGGGTAGCATGACAAAATTATATACAGCGGCAGAGCCACCTCCAAGGCAGGTCTGCTGGCCACCAAACTCCGCTGCTACCGTCTCCACTACAACACCCGACAACGCCTATGAAAATTAGTTGGTCACTAAAAAACGCTATTAGTGAACCTAACTCAATGGTGTCACTGGCTCCGCCATTGATTATATAGGATCTCCGTAATCTGGTTTGCCTAAAACTGGCACCTATGAGGCGTTTTCCATGTAAATGAGCCTTTTGACAGGATAAAAATTAAGAACCAGCACCTATAACTACTCACTGGTGTCGGTTTAAAAAAACCGGCAACAATAATTCTACCAAGTCATAGGTGCGGGTTCATCTAATAAATTTACACCTATATATGTCATATATGTGTCGGTTCTTGAAGAAAGGATCACCTATGGACTTACATGTATTTTCTATCTATCTTTTTCATATGAAGACAGATGAAGATGGACTTTATACAAATTTTTAAATCTTGACGAGATCTACCACTTTGTAGTTGACTACTCTTTCATTCGAGGTGTTTTCCATCTCCTAAAATGTGTTGTAATTTCTTAGATCTATTTAGATAAACGAAATTTTAAAAATTATAAATGTCTGGGATGGCGACAAAATAAACTCCCTCCGGCTCCATAATTATTGACGTTTTGACAATGCCGAGGTACTGTTACTTTCCTATTTTGTAATCTGAACACTGACCTCTATATTCCTTTACACTCACATCCTTTTCTATTCATGTATTTTTCCAAGAATGCTCACGATCGAGCATCCAACACAACGCTCCCATCGAACACCTCCACAAGAATCCCAGCCATTTATCCAAGATGTGATCCGACGGTTGAGTTGCGGGAAACACTTGGACGCGAGTGTCCCATATCCTGACCTCGGTGGCTCCACGCAGGCAGCAACAACCCTCTCCTCGATGCCAGAGTCACTGCTTCTGCAACCGCCGCCGCCAAAAGATCCTCCCTCCTCCCCACCGGCTCCCTTCTCCCTCCTCCACAATCATCTTCATCCCCTCTAATAGACTTTAAGGGAGCTGCATGGTGGGGAGATCCAACTTGTCATCAAGGTGGTACTGACGTGTCAACGTGCTGGTGGCGAGCAGGGGAAGGCGAGGAAGTAGAAGAACAAGAGGGTTGATGTTTGGAGGCTTCGCGGTGGAAGAAGAGGTGGAGGAGGCATGTTTATGAGGAAATGGCATTTGGTGGATCCAGTTGCCGGAGTGAAGGAAGAAGTATATTCAGCCAATGGAGTAGGGGAAGAAGATGATGGTAGGTTTTGTTGCACTTATATTGTTTATTTCGGTTGCATCTTGTTCTGTTTGAGTGTTTCATTCTTTTCTTATAATGTTGCACATGATGTGCAGTGTATTTTTTTCTTGATGCTACACACAGTAGAACCTTGATATTGTCATCAATGATGTTAAAGGCTGAAACATTTTTTGTTGAGCTATGATACATATGAAACACTTATTGTTGAAATATTTTTTAGTAAGTCATGAAACATTTAAAACATTTTTCTATACGGTGAAACACTGGCCGAACTTTTGATTAGGATCAGACATCCGATCCCTAGTATTTTTCCTATCTGCATTTTTCCATCCTATAATCCGAATGATTAATTTTTTTTTTGGAAAATTTTGCTACAAGACATCGTAACTTCGCGGTTTAGCTTTAGGACACCGCACGAAGTGACTTTTAGGGGAAGACACTCTCAAAACTTGGATATTTTCTTGTGGACGCCGCACCTATTAAAATAATAATTTCTGGGTGAGGAGAGAGAAATCATGTGAAACATCAAAAATGTCCTTGGGCCCACGTGTCAACACTCCTATCTCTCTTCTCTCTCCATCTGGCATCGGCAATAGGGAACGGCGGCAGCGGCATCACTCCTAATCTAACCGGTGCAACTCCAGCGGCGTCACCCTGGACCTAGATGATGGTTGCTGCCCTTGCCCTCATGGCGAGCTCCCTAACGCGTGCCGCCGTCCATCAGCTCAGCCACGACCATCTCCGTGCCGCCGCGACCCTTGCTGCAGTCGGCCGCCTCGGGACCTCATCGCCGCGCAGCTCCAAGCTGCCTTTCAATAGTCCCTATGTCCTCCCCTCTCCTTTAATTGAGCCATCATCGACCATAGCCATGTCGTCGTCGCCGTCCCGAACCCATTGCTGCCGCCGGCTATGGTGCTCGCCGCCTCTAGCCACCCTCGGCCACGCCATTGCCTCTAGAAGGTGAGGGAGGGCCAACTCTAGCTGTCCCGGCCTTCGGCCGAGCCACCCCCTTCTCTGCCCTTCACCGGTGAGCTCGTGCCAAGCCGTCGCGCACGCTCACCATCTCATAGAGATGCGGCGCTGGAAGGAGGGGATAGAGGGAAGAGAGATAAAAGAGCTGACATGTGGGCCAAAGGCAGTTTTGACATTTCATGCAATTTCTCTCTCTTCCTCATCTGGACATTATTATTTTAATGATGCGGTGTTCACCAGTAAATATCCAATTTTTGATAGTGTATTCCCCCAAAAGTCTGTTCGCGTAGTGTCCTAAACTAAAACTCCGCGTCCTAAAACTAAAACCGCGAAGTCATGTTGTTAGCAAAATTTGCCTCTTTTTTTTTCCAAAGTGGCCAAACTAAGGATGTGTTTGGATGGAGGGCTTGGATAGGATATGGCCACCCAAATTTTGGAGGTGTTTGGATGGTGGGCAGCACTAGGATATGGCCACCACCTATGGAATATTCCCTCCAGATGCTGGCTCCGTGCATCCGGCCGATTCGGCCGGACGGGGTGGCCCAGGACCGCGTGAATCGTGCACCCCTCACCTACTCCCCATCCTTTTCTCCTTTTTTTATGAGAGATTTGATAATTTATCACTCATTTAAGTGGGTTTTGATTATTTGACATCCTAGTCCACTTTCATATACTTAGATAGTCCTACATGTCATCCTCACAAGTACTCCCTCCGTATTTTAATGTATGACACCGTTGACTTTTTGACAAACGTTTGACCTTTCGTCTTATTTAAAAAAATTATGTAATTATAATTTATTTAATTATGACTTGATTTATCATCGAATATTCTTTAAGCATGGTGTAAGTATTTTTATATTTACATAAAAATTTTGAATAAGACAAGTGGTCAAACGTTGGTCAAAAAGTCAACGGTGTCATACGCTAAAATACGGAGGGAGTATCAATTAAAGCATTTGGGCAACGGAAAAAAAAGTGTCAAATTATTAAAATTTTCCTTTTTTCTCCTCTCTTCTCACCGGTTCACCAGTGCCAAACCCTACCTCTCCTCCCTCTTCTGTTTCGGCGGCGCATCAGGCGGCGTGGAGGGCGGACTGGTAGGCGGTGCCGGGCCGGGGGTGGTTCGGCGGAGCGGGTGGCGGCGCCGGGGACGAGCGGCAGGTTTCGGCGGCGGGCCGGGCGGCAGGTGTCGGCGGTGGGTGTCGGCGGCGCGGGCGCTGTCTCCTGGCGGCGCGGGCGGCGACTCCAGGCGGCGCGGCGGCGACTCCAGGCGACCCCTTCCTCGTACCCCCGATCTCGGAAAAGAGGATTATAAGGTAAAAGCACACACAAATCTAACACCACTACAGCGATAAACCCCCCAAACCCCACCACGCCGCCGCCGCCGCCGCCGCCGCCGCCGGAGAAGATGATGGTGCCGCTGGATCCGTCATCCAAGCCCACCTCCCAGCGCCGCATCGCGGAGGGGGACACCGTCGTGGTGTACGAGCGCCACGACGCCATGCGCGCCGTCGCCGTGCGCCCGGGGGCCGTGCTCCAGAACCGATTCGGCGTCTTCCGCCACGACGACTGGATCGGCCGCCCCTTCGGCTGCAAGGTCCACAGCGCCGCCTCCGCCGGCGGCGGAGGGGCTCGCGGGGGCAAGGGGAAGGGCGGCGGGTTCGTCCACCTCCTTGCGCCCACCCCTGAGCTGTGGACGCTCGTGCTCAGCCACCGGACGCAGATCCTCTACCTCGCCGACATCAGCCTCGTCGTCTCCTACCTCGAGCTCGTCCCCGGGTGCCTCGTGCTCGAGTCCGGCACCGGGAGCGGCTCCCTCACCACGTCGCTCGCCCGCGCCGTCGCCCCGCACGGCCGCGTCTGCACCTTCGATTTCCACGACCAGAGGGCCGCCTCCGCAAGGTACTAATTTTTTTCTCTTATGGACTGTAATATTTTTTTTCTGATGGAAGAATCGATCACCTGATAAAAATATTTAGGCCGAATTTTGGGGAGAAAAATAAACAGCTGTGTCTAATTTATATATATTATCTTAGCATTCTGCATACATTTTTTTTTCTTATGGACTAATATTTTTCTTATGGAAGAATCGATCACTTATAGAATATTTAGGCCGAATTTTGGGGAGAAAAATAAACAGATGTGACTAATTTGTAGATATTATCTTAGCATTCTGCATACATTTTTTTTCTTATGGACTAATATTTTTCTTATGGAAGAATCGATCACTTGATAGAATATTTAGGCCGAATTTTGGGGAGAAAAATAAACCACTGTGACTAATGTATAGATACTTATCTTAGCATTCTGCATAGAGAAGGTAGATTGGTGATAATTCACAAGCAATATTATCCTTTGGTGGTTTCCCTGCCTGATATGATTGTCACAAATCAGAATCATCTGTGCACTTTTGAACACACATTAGCTTGGAGTTGTCCAAGCTTTTTGATGTGAGATCGTTTTCTGTTGTGGTGGTAATGCACGATAAAGTGATTTGTGTGGCACCACCTAGCTGGTTGTATGGAGCTATTTGCAGTAATGCACAATAAAAGTATTTTGTGTGATATGCTGTTATAGAAAATGACTTTACAGATAGGATAGGGCCATAGGGATGATTTCTCAACTTATGTCTTTGCAGCACCTGTAAGATACTAGGATGATATGATCGACAGGGTTCACCCCCTTTTCAACTCCACTTGAAGCATAACACTAATGTGAAATGCAGATTACACTACAGAGAAAAGTTTACTTGGACTAAAAATTGTTATTGTCACTCAACATGGCACAGCAGATAGAGAACTTATATAACATGAAAGAGAAGATTTTCAGAACCGTGAATCCATGATTGTCCAATACTTCTCCATAGACATATCATTTTGATGGATATTTTCCTTTTTGCAATTACGATTTGGTTTCCATTTGTAAATAGGGAAGATTTTGAGAGGAATGGCCTGACCAGCATAATCACAGTCGCAGTTCGGGACATACAAGGACAAGGGTTCCCTGAGGAACACACTGGTGCTGCTGATGCTGTGTTCTTGGACTTACCCCAGCCTTGGCTTGCAATACCTTCTGCGGGGACTATGCTAAAGCAAGATGGAGTTTTATGCTCCTTCTCACCCTGCATTGAGCAAGTGCAGCGGGCTTGCGAAGCTATGAGATCATGTTTCACAGGTTCAATGCATGCTCAGAATTTTTTTCTCTGTCAGAAATTGAGGGCGTATTATAACTGTTTTTCATGATTCATGGGAGCCAATGACCCCATTATACTCATAGATTGATTGTGGTACCAATTTGCACATCTGGGATTGAAAGTTTGATTATTTTGCCTTGTGTTGCTTTGGAGTAATTTTTAGAGAGAACTTTACATATTTATTTCGAGTTGTAGCAAACTTGTTTAGTTTGTAGTTTGTACCTTGATAGCTGTTTGGATGACAGACCTTAAGTTAGCTGCTTCGACAAACAGTATTTAAAGTTTCTTGTTTGAGTATGAAAGTTGTAAAGATTTTGCTACAGCTTACAATTTGATGTTTTGTGGGATCCATTTAACTTAGGAGTCATTTTCATCACCATTCAATTTTATTAGTGGGTAGTCTTATTCAGACTTATAATTTGATGATGCGACTCTAGTTCTATCATATTGGAGTTACAGAATGGTGACATTTAGACCCTGAAAAATTATATCCCATTTTGAATATAAATTATCTACAGTTGACTCTACTAAACACTAAACTATTTCTGAATACATAACCATAGATTTGAAAATATTGACCAATAGGTAATACAAGTAAACATTCTCCTGAGTTAACCCACAAAAGTGGGGGCTGAACAAAAGTTCTATTTTAACATTTCCGTGTTATAATGCAGATATTAGAACCTTTGAAATTCTTCTTCGCACCTATGAAGTACGAGAAGGTGGTTTGAAGGGTGCCACAACCAATGAAGAGTCTAATGCAGTGCCTCTTGCTCAGAAAAAAAGAAAACTTCTTGCTGCTGCAGAAACTTTAGATGTTAAGCAGAATTCTAGTGTTATGGTTAGGCCTTGTAGCACTGCTAGAGGACACACTGGCTACCTGACATTTGCGAGGCTTCGTGTGCATGGAAACTAAACTGATCCTCCATACAGGTGAGTAGGTATACAAGAGTAGGGATCAAAATTATGTCCTGTTTAAGACCTATAAATTGATACAAACTGCCAATTTATTTCTACCTAGCCACACTTTTATTACTCTTTCAGCGTAGTGCTTTTCTGTTGAGTTGTAACTGTTTGCTCTTGCTCTGTAACTTGATAGGGAAACTTGTGGACTCACACCTTCATAATAGAAGGAAATTGAGTGTGCAACCCCATGTTCAGGTATTCTCTCAAGATTGATTTGGAGATGATCATTCTTTTTCTGAAATACTGTTATGGCCATTTGCTGCCATTGCTGATAGTCAACCAGGGTCACCTGTACTGAACTGCATTTACCTGTACGTCGAGCTGTGGGCCTTGCATTTGTTGTAATGGTGTAGAAGTATTTCCCAGAGTTCCTTTTTAGGAGTACTTGAGGAGGTATTGGGAGGAGTACTTGAGGAGGTATTGGGAGGTATAAGATGCCATACTTCCTGAAGGACAGTAAAAACGCTCTTGTTTAACCTGGGCAAGTGGGCTGGGCATGTTTGGATTTCACGTTTCCATGCCTTGCCAGAAAAGGAATTCAAATATCTATCTTTTTTAACAAATGTGTTTTGACAGGATGCCGAAAAAAGGTGTGGTATGTTTCTGTTTGATTGATTAGCACCGCCTAACCTCTTTTTCCTAAACCATGTAATACAGTTAATTTAAGTCCTATTGGATGAAACAAATAAACCAGACCGGTGAATGTACGAATATACTTAGACAAAGTCAAATAAGAGACATGTTGCCATTGCATAAGTTTAGGTGATATCGCCATCCAAGTGATTGAGTAGTTGATATAGATCATTCACCGAAAATTCTAAAATAGACTAGTTATGCCATTAGCCTCCATGCACAAGCCATAAATAACTTGACTAGATGGCCAGCTAATTGATTAGTAAACTATTTATATAGGACTGTTGTTTTAAAACAAATACAGATTTTGTTGTAGTACATGGCGACTTTTTGTTTACTTCCTGGACATCTTAAAAGTGAATATTTGGAGGAACACACTCTTAAAAAAACATGATTATTCGCTACTTTCCAGTGGCATAAACCTAGACGTTAATTATGATGTTTTGGACTAGGTTGAAGTTAAACTTTTATAATTTTGATTATGAATGACTTCAAAAATACTTAGTTTAAAGGCACTAGAACAACAAATATAGTTGTATATATATATCATAGAAAAACATAGTCAAAGATATATTTCCGAGACTGTGTTATTGTGCAACATGTCAAGGATACCATGGACATTAAAATATATATTTATGATTAAATAGGAGAGTGTTAAATGTCAGAAATACTTGTCATATTCTTCCTGCATCAAAATTCGCACAAAAGGAGAACTCTAAGTTGCAGTGTTTCCCTATCAGGTATCAATCACGAGCTGCATAACTTATATAGTGATAAGGAGAAACCGATGGGGATTTAAAGGCTTGATGCTATGACGCTCTTGCAGGAGAAACCGATGGCTCTCCCGCGTGTCTCGCGTGACGCTATAAACAAACCGAATATACAATCCGAGCAATGCAGCTATAAAAGTTGGCGAACGACATGTAGCATGCATTCCAAGCAGAGCCAGAACAGTGCGTGACACCGTAATGCTGCCGGAGAAGCAGGACGCAACGATGGCGAGGCGACAGCGCCACGCCGTGATGATCCCGTACCCGGCGCAGGGCCACATCACGCCGATGATGAAGCTGGCCAAGCTGCTCCACGCGCGTGGCTTCCACGTCACCTTCGTCAACACCGAGTTCAACAACCGCCGCATGCTCGCCTCCCGGGGCGCCGCCGCGCTCGACGGCGGCGTGCCGGGGTTCCGCTTCGCCGCCATCCCCGACGGCCTCCCGCCGTCCGACGCCGACGCCACCCAGGACATCCCCGCGCTCTGCCGCTCCACCATGACCACCTGCCTGCCCCACGTCGTCGCCCTCCTCGCCGAGCTCAATGACCCGGCCTCCGGTGTGCCGCCGGTCACGTGCGTCGTAGCGGACGCCATCATGTCGTTCGCGTATGACGCGGCGAGGCGGATCGGCGTGCCGTGCGCCGCGCTGTGCACACCGAGCGCCTGCGGCTTCGTGGGGTACAGCCACTACCGGCAGCTCGTGGAGCGCGGCCTCGTGCCGCTCAGGGACGCGGCGCAGCTCACCGACGGGTACCTTGACACAGTGGTCGATGGCGCGCGTGGCATGTGCGATGGCATCCAGCTGCGCGACTTCCCCAGCTTCATCCGCACCACGGACCGCGGCGACATCATGCTCAACTTCATCATGCGAGAGGCCGAGCGGCTCACCCTCCCCGACGCCGTCGTCCTCAACACCTTCGACGACCTCGAGCGGCCGGCACTCGACGCCATGCGCGCCATCCTCCCACCGGTCTACACCGTTGGGCCGCTCCACCTCCACGTTCGCCACGTCGTCCCCAAGGGCAGCCCGCTGGACACAGCCATCGGCTCGAACCTCTGGAAGGAGCAGGGCGGCCTCCTCGAGTGGCTCGACGGCCGGCCGCCGCGCTCCGTCGTGTACGTCAACTACGGCAGCATCGCCGTGATGACGAACGAGCAGCTCCTGGAGTTCGCCTGGGGCCTCGCCCACAGCGGCTACCCATTCCTCTGGAACGTGCGCCCCGACCTCGTCAAGGGCGACGCCGCCGTGCTGCCGCCGGAGTTCCTCGCCGCCGTGGAGGGCCGCGGCATGCTGACGACATGGTGCCCGCAGGAGCAGGTGATCGAGCACCCCGCGGTGGGTGTGTTCCTGACGCACTCCGGGTGGAACTCGACGCTGGAGAGCCTCGCCGCGGGCGTGCCGATGCTGAGCTGGCCGTTCTTCGCGGAGCAGCAGACGAACTGCCGGTACAAGCGCACGGAGTGGGGCGTCGGGATGGAGATCGGCGGCGAGGTGGAGCGGAGCGACGTGGCCGCCACGATACGGGAGGCCATGGAGGGGGAGAAAGGGCGGGAGATGCGGCGTCGCGCGGCGGAGTGGAAGGAGATGGCCACGAGGGTGACGCTGCCCGGTGGAACCGCGGATATCAACTTGACAAGGCTTATCGACGAGGTGCTGCTCAGTGGTGGGAAGAAGCGTCAAGCTTTGGACGCCCGTGACTGAATCTAAAAGTTTACGATAATATTGTATTGGCATGTATCATGTATGTTTATATTGAAAAGGTTTTCTTAAAAATTAATTTGAATCGTATATAATCTTACAAAATAGCAGCAGTCCAGACATCCAATGGTCCACAGTGAGAAAGCACTAGAATGTGCGTGGTTATGTAGCTCCATTCACTAGGTTTAAAATCGTATTGTCGACAATTCGACCTATTCATTTATATTTGTTATTTAATGAGGTTTATGGGATTCATCTTGATCTATCTTTGTAAGTGTGTAAAGGGACACACTTACGGCCAGCAAGTATCACTACTAGAGAAACCATCTTTCGTGGGTTACCCAAATACCTCAATAGCCCCGATTCATCAAAAAAACCGGGACTAAAAATCATTTTTAGTCTCGGTTTAAAACTAAATGATCTTTAGTCCCGGTTCATTCATTGTCAGGCCGTGGCAGGCATCCTAATATCTTTAGTCTCGGTTAGTGTTAACAACTGGAACACTAAAGATCAGTGCTTTAGTCCTACCTAGTTGTTTATAAAGAAAAAACGGCCGTGGGAGGCAGCTGAGACGAAAAAGCGCACGTGGAGAGAAAAAAAAATCTCTATCTTTCTATCCCTCGACCTTATTTCCTTCCTATCCTTATCTTCTTATCTCTTATCTTCCTCCTCCTCTCCTTCACCGGGCCCTCCCCCTCCCCCTCCTCCCTCCCCTCTTCATCAGCTATGGCCGTGGCGGCCGGATGCGGCAGCCGGGCGGCAGGGCACGGCGGGCGGCGGTAGGTGGCGAGGCGCGACGCGGCGGGCGGCGGCAGGCGGCAGCGTGGCCGTCGCGGAGGGCTGCGACAGGCTGCAGGCGGCGGCGCCCAGCGCGGGCGAGGCTGTGACTGATGTAATTTTGTGTTGTAAATTTGGAATGATTTTTAGATGTTTTTGTGAATGATTTTGTGATGTAAATTTGTGGATGATTTTGCATTGTGATGTAAATTTGTGGATGATTTTGTGATGTTTGTGTGAATGTGGATGATTTTGTTATTGAATTTGTGAATGATTTTGTGAATGTGGATGATTTTATCAGAGTTCGGTTAGAAATCAATATTAAAACAGAAAAAAACAATGAAAAGGGAAAAGAAAAAAAAGAAAAAAATCTTTAATCCCAGTTAGTAACACCAACCGGAACTAAAGATGGCTTTTGCAAGCACGTGGTGTATCCCTCTTTAGTTCCGGTTGGTGTTATCAACCGAGGCTAAAGATGACGATCTTTAGTCCTGGATTCTCTCTCCCGGTTTACTTCCTAGGATTAAGGGGTTGCAAACTGGGAGAGATAAGGGTTTCTCCAGTAGTGTGTGGTGCGAGTTCAAGGTAGAGAGTGCGCACATGCGTCTCCCGTGTAATAAAAAAGTGAGAGAGGTCACTTCATCTGCGGTTGTTGAAGTGATACTTGGTAAGCCATCATGCAATACTCACTCAAGCCTTCAACGAGTCAGTTATAAGTAGGATATACATCACTATGACACTGAAGAGTCATAGTGTAGGAACCAAGCTCACAAACCATCAACACTCTGACAAAAAGAAAAATGTCATGGCCTACATAAGAAGGTGTGGTGAGGTCCTAATTCAGGGAAAATACATGATTATAGTTTGCTGATCAATTATGAATGGATGCATGGAGCCAAATCTCACATGGATAAGATAAGATGTTAGGTCTAATGAGAATTGGAGGCACCTTGCAACCAACTGTCACATTGAAGATCAGAGTGATATCACAGTGCTGTTGGGCGAGCAGAGGAACAAACTTGCGTGCTTGTTCCTTGAGATTCTTTCCCTACACGACTCTCTATGCGAGATGTTATTTCCACGCACATTTCTGAACAAGCTGCGCCTATCTTCTTCACAGCTTCTCACTTCTGGATATCAGCTACCAATACTGTCCCCCTCCTGTTCCACGTACATTTGGTTTTTCGCATTAGCTTCCAGTTTGTTTTAGGCAGAAGATTGAAACGCTTGACCTCGTTAATCAATTTGCAAATGGAGGAATCTTGTGAGAATTTCATGGGAATTGAACTAATTCCTATATGAACTAGCTGCAAATTTTCTGTGAGCCAAAGAGCCTTAAACAAAGGGCAAGTGGGTGTTTGTATCCAAATTTATTAATGGCGTATAGATTTCAGAAATTTGGTGTAGTCAATCGATAGATCACCAAATTTGTATTTGTATCCAAATTCATTAATGGTTACACATGATATAAGGCAAAATTTGGTTATACCACAGGTGAAGAGGCCGGTTCTGGAAAATAACACTAAAGGTTCTGTCCACAGGTGTCCATCTTCTATGCTAACAGAGTTAGCTGAGAAAAAGAAAAGAAAAAAAACCTTCAGGCTACACCTGCTGCTACCGTTGACAGAGTTCTATATAACGCGGAATGCAGAAAAAAGGCCTTCTGGATACTTCGGAATCGGAGAAATTTTTGGAGAATTCAATCCGAAATAGTTTAAAATATAAACAAATTTTGACCAAATTTGAGTTAATTTTAGTTAATTCACAGAAAATTTAAAAAATCTATTGTGGGGATTGAAATTTTAAACCGAAATATGAAACCTTGCGATTGACAACGATAACTATGACCTCGAGTCAACCCGTCGTTTGACCGCCACACATCTTCTGTGCTAGCCAGTAGCCACTAGCTGCCATCCCTTATACCCCCGGATCAGTCGACCCCATCACTGCCGTGCCCATGATATTCGCTCAAACAGAGCCAATTAATCAACTGAACTTTGAAGCTGAAAATTCAGAATTGTTTGGGAGCACAAAGGGACATAACAAACTTATGAGCAGGCAGAATGTGCTCAATGGGTGAAACTCGACGTTGGAGATCCTCTATGCCGGTTTGCCTGTGCTCAGCTGGCCGGTCCTCTTTTGCCAAGCTACTAACTACAAGTAAAAGTGCATGGAATTGGGGTTTCATATCCTATACTATAATGACTCTACCATTAATATAAACACTGACGTGTGGGATAATAAAAGGGTGAAAACCATATACCAGTGACTATAATGGTGAGGATCCTCACCCACAGAGTGGGTTATTAGGATGGAGATTGGCAGTGAGGTTTAGCGGTAGGGGCAGCAGATGCGGTACAAGCAGCAGAATGGAAGGAGATGCATGTGCGGGCTATATATGCGGACATGTGGGCCCAATAGTACCACTTGACCTGACATTCGTTTTTCGATAATGTTTATGGATTTACCATTGATCTATATATTTAAGATATAAAGGGGCGCACTTACTAGTGTGGCTGCCATGTGAGTTCGTGGTAGTATGCGTACACGTCTTTTGTGTAATGGAAAAAGAAAATATGGATCGCTTGATGTGGTTGTTGGAGTCATATATGACTCAAGCCTTCAACCAGACATGTTCAGCTATAAATAGGATGCATCACTTCGACACTTACTGTCGTATATTGAGGATCAATAGTGTAGAAACCAAGCTTAGACACCATCAAAACTCTGAGAAATGAAAAGGAAATGTCATGGTCTGCATAGGAGGGTGAGGTTCTACTTTAAAAGAAAATAAGGCAGTAGTTTGCCCATCAATTATATATAAATGTATATACTCGGAACCATATCTCAAACAGATCACTTAAAAGACTCCAGGCCTTGACTGATAAGAATTGGAGGCACCAGGAACTAAAGTTCAGTTCATTGTGACATTGGGTGTCAGACCACACAGGTGTTGGGCAAGCGAAGGCATAAAACAAGAGAGTATAAGAACACAAGTTGGGAATATATAGTATAAAGCACAAGTTCCAGCACTCCGAATTCTCGAACCAGTGTGTTCAGAAAAGTGCATACAAATGACCACAAGGGGGTAGGATGTAGATCCCATTCTAACGACATATCCCATGAATTGCATATACTCCCCTACATGATGAAGCATTGAAGCTAATAGCAAAGGGAGCATATGACAGAGTTGCATTGTGAAAGGTTGGGAATTGGGATGGCATAGTACTATGGTCATTAGAGGAATTAAAGAAGAGAGAACGAATGGTATGATTGGTTTTATGCCTTATAGGTGAAGTTTATAGAGTTAACAGATATTGCTGCGGTATTTGAGGCATGTTTATATTGGAAGCTTGCCAAAATTCTGCAATATAAAAATTGGTATGATTGTGAACGCTGGCAGCCAAACATACCCTACGTAAGGGCATTTTGATCATTCTCTCTAATGTAATAAACTGAGTATTCAAATGAAAATATTGTGAATCGGCCTTGCTACCTGATATGATTCATAGCAAATTAAAAGAATTAAAGTGTATATACATGCTGAGGGAAACACCCAGGGGTCTTCCGGCTAGCTTCACAAGGTCGTAGGCTAGACGATATGGGTTTGAAGCATCACCCTTTCTAATTATTTGATATTAGATCATTTCCTAATATTTGCTTTTTTTATATATTCATGCTGAGCCATATATGGGCCTGTTTGTCCAGAATCGTTAATATGTTGACACAGGGCCTATGTTTTTTCTTTTCTTTTTATCTTTTCTGTGTCTGATAAAACTACTATTTTAACAAGTTTAACATCCCAGTTTCAACCAAAAAATAAATACATTGTGGAGATTATGGATACCCCATACCCACATGGCATGTACATCCAACTGGGTATAAGGGTACTATATGTAGATAGAATATCTTTAAGGGGCTCGAGTTAAATTCCTAACTTGTGTATCATGGAAATACCGGGGTCCTAGTCGGTTACGATTGTATTTTATCTTTTACTTGCCTATTCCGTTAGGAATATGGGCTGTATGTTGTAATACAGACTCCTCTCACTATATAAGGAGAGGTCCGGGTGCCTCTTGGGGCATAACTTTTCTTCCAGATTATACAATCAATAACACACTCAGCGGATCAATCCCTGGACAGGAATAAGATATTACTTCTCATTAAAAGGGCCTGAACCTGTATAAAATTCATTGTCTCCATACCCATCTATTTTTTCATCTTGATAGCCACCCCTTTTCTTATTGCCGAAATCATGTTTCGACATACATGTTTAACATCCGGCCCGTTTAGTGTCAATCAACTGACAGGGACTACTGAAGGAAGAAAAAAAACAAGATGCAGCGTGGTATATATTGTGTGTTTAATAGGCGCCGTATGCCTTGTTAATTGCCCAGCCTGAGATTCATTGCATAGAAAAGAAATTGAGAGCCATATATATATGGGCCTGTTAGGCCAGAATCTGTCTATTGCTGTATCAATATAGCTCCATTAATTCAACTGACAAGGACTAACTGAGGCCGCATAACGGTTAATCTTGCTATATTCAAAATGGCATTCAATCTGCAACACAACGAGAGTTCTCCGTTTCATATTATAAGATCAAATTCTTCAAGTGTAACCATGTTAATAGAAAAATATAGCAATATTTTTAACACAAAATAAATATGTTGTATATAAAAATATTCAACAATGTATTTAATAAAACAAATTTGGTGTCATAGATGTTATTATATTTTTCTATAAGGTTAATCAAGCTTGATGAGGCTTGACTTTTAACAAATCCAAAATGACTTAATATGAAACATAACAATGCACGAGTTTCTTTTTTTGACCAAGAGAATACACAAGAGCTGACAACACTTAATTATATATGTTTTCAACAAACTTGTTAGTTTTATTTCTGAGTGTCCAGATTTTAGACCCAGAGAGCTTTAAAGGTGATTGGGAGGTACCCAGGTACCTCTCAAACTAATCAGTATCCACCCTTGATTTGCTAAATGGCAACTTAGGGAAAGCACTACAATGGTAATTTAGCAATTGTTTCAGGCGTAACAGCCTCTGTACTCATTCCTGGTTGTTTGCTGCTACGTCTAATTAATTTTTAGCCAGATTGACAAACTGGCCGCTGGATACAAGCCCCAATTCACTAATTCTCATTTCCACTTGTTGCTCGATACCATCACTATATGGGGGAAACTCTAATCACTATGTTTTCACCCACTATATCACTGCCACCTACGCAGGCTTCATCCACTAAACCAAATCTAATTAGTTTCTTCTTGCCTCTAATGGTTGATATCTAAAATTTGACTTTTAATCATTCTTGTAAACCCATTTGTGCGAAAGCAAGATATACTTTAATTTTAATCATGCTTTATTTCACAGTTACATATGGCCTTAGCTATTGATCAATTATCAGTTTATTGTCATTTACACAGATTGTGATTAATGGATTACTGATCAATTACATAGCTCTTTCAGTATGTGCAATCGGCCTTCTCTTCCACCTCTAAACGCATGTTTGTTCCATGTAATCGATAACGGGAACTTCATAATACATCCGGGCCTCCAGGGCCATTCACCATACAGAACTGCTCCATGATCCCAAACAACAGATTTATGAAGAACAACTGAACTTCTTATACCGATCTAATATGATACTATAGACAAAATTACCGATCTAACCTTTCAACCAATCTATAAGCTAATACCTGGCCTACTTTTTAAGTACCTTTTTATAGGTACCTTGTATTGTAAACCATTAGATTAGGTTGGATCAACGGTCATCTTCATTTCCAAGCACCGGAGAAACTCTCTTTTTTCTTTTTTTTTAATAAAAAAGTCACTTTTTTCTTAAAAAGAAGTCACCAGCCTTCTCTGAGCCTTGGATGATAATTCAAGCTTAGAGAAAAATAAAACAAAATCCCACATATAAAAATAATTAAAATTATTATTCTAAAACTCTTTATAAACCACTTAAGATTATTTGAAGTCAAGTCCAATACTTCGGGAGTTAAGTAAATGCATGTGTTCCCATAAAATATGATGATATCGCGCATCGAATCGATTCAGTAGGTGGTAATACAAATAAACAATCCTTCACCTAAAACAGACAGATCATATATACCCTCCAAGCTGAAGCTGTATATAACTACCCAGTTTCGCTATACGTATTTGTCGCGTTATAACAATTTGCGATAATCAAATGCATAATACGTTATTGTTATTTCCCAACACATCTGGCTGGTTCCCTGTTTTTCTATTAGCCACGAGCTGCGCCCCGTCCACGCTTTGCATAACTGATAGTCCTGTAGTAGCCTAAAATATACTCTCTCCTATTTTTGTTTTTAATGTATGATATTATTGACTTTAGAATAGATATATTTGATTATTCATCTACTCTCTCCATTTCACAATGTAAGACTTTCTAGCATTGCGCACATTCATATAGATGCTAATAAATCTAGATATTATTATATATATATATATATATATATATATATATATATATTAGCATATATATAAATGTGAACGATGCTAGAAAGTTTTACATTGTGAAACAGAGAAAGTATAAATTTTAAAATTCTACTAGTATATAAAAATATAAGTTATGCTAAAAAGTACCTCCAATCATAAAAATCACAAGAAGATAAATCATCTATCTATTTATTATATACTAAAAGTCCATTAAACTTCCTATAAGCACTCCTAAGCCGCCACACGTCCTCCTACAAACGCTTCAAAGATGCCAAGTGGAAGTCTAAAAATCTAACCGTTGATTTTCCTTTAAATTGCTGGGTCCAATATTTTCAACCATTAGATTAAATAAAAAAATAAAATCCTCCTCTCCACACCGGTCCCCACCTCCTCTACGTTCCCCTCCTCCTCCAGTTGGTACGTAAGGTACGTACTCCCTCTCTCCCCTCATCTCCCCTTCCCTTTTCTAATCTTCAATCTATCTATTATTATCTACTAAAAGTCCATTAAACACTGGTAAGTCACCACGTGGCGTTTTAAAAAATTTTGGAATACGGTGGGCCCATATTTATAACCATTAGATCTATTATAAAAAATATAATTAAATTATCTAAAAACTCGCATTGTATGTGCACATATAGGTATAAAAAAACAAGTACGTCTATACTTTGATACGTAAGTACGACGCTGGGCTCACATAATTCTTTTTTTTCCTTTTTTTTCTCACTTATTAGATGGAAAACCAAACTGCCTATATTTATGATCGTCTCACTTTCCAAAAAAAAAACTTAATTACCTACGTCATATACAATGGACAAAACGATAAATAAAAAAATATATCAATATATTAATAGTAAAATTAGAAAGAAATAATAATAAGAAAAATCATAAACGCCGGCACTTATTGTTGTCAATAGTCTTTAAATTACGATTTTGTTAAAAATAATACCACACAAAAATAAGTAGGTGCAAAAATTATAACTATTTTCATCACCTCCTCCTTTTTTCCATCCCTGTCATTCAATGCAGGGTGTAGTGTTTACTATACTATCGTAAATATCGCAGGCATATGCATATGGTTGAGTTAAGATGGCGTCAATAAAAGACCAATGTAGACAATGTATTTAAAGTGACATTCTTACTAATGCAATCCTTTGTGGGTGTGCCCATAGTGAACTAAATGTTAAAATGGTGCCATAGGCTAGTCTTTAGGTGCACGGCTACGTCAATGTGGGACCCATGTTTCAGGGCATTACATAAGAAAGCTTTGGTAGTTATCGACTTCATCCGTTAGAGTGACATTTATGTTTATTTTTAACGGTGTTATCGTATTATTATCCGGTAGAAGTGGTATGTTCAGACTATTTATACATAGATGTGGAAATAAGTGATGGACATCGAGTTATGCAGTGTAGATGATTTTTTAGTGTATTAATAATATATAATTTATTTTAGTGGTACTAATTCAGTTTCATTTATTAAAATGGCACATAGCTTTAAGACAATAACAACAGGGGAGTTTATATATGATCACGACAAAATGATTTTTATTTAAATAAGAGAAACTACAATACATTTCCGTGCGAATGCGCGGGCGGCTACATTCCTTGTTATTATCTAAATTTTTAAATAAGATAGTACTCGTACGGATCGGATGTCCAAAATTCAATGCCATACTGGAGTAGATCTTGCGCCCATGCATGAGGACGATCCCATCGATCGTATCACATCACATGATAATGCACTGGAATCCTATTCCATCACTCTAATGATCATAATTAATGCGCTCTTGATCAAAGGCGAACAGTACCGTGGCAACGTCCCCTCTTTAAGCTGAACTCATTGCTCTGTACAATTGGCCTTCGAAATTGCAAAGTTTAAAAAACTGAGCAATTTCGGACATTGGAGTATCAGACCACTACTCAGTGAAATGCAGGCTGCGGTACAAGGAGATTTCCAGGAGTATCCGGGATATTATCATAAACAAATATGTTGCTAAATACTCACTCCGTACTCGTAAATGAAGTCGTTTAGGACAGCGACACGGTCTCCAAAACATAACTTTGACTTCTTATTTCTATAAAAATATTTATTGAAAAGTGATATATGTATACTTTTATGAAAGTATTTTTCAAGACAAATCCATACATATAACTTTTACATTTTAAACTTAACAACTTGAGAGTTATTCATGATTTATATTCCCAAGGTTTGACTTAAATATTATCCTAAACGACTTTCTTTACGAGTACGCGGGGAGTATTTCTATAAACTTAGCTAAAGTTAAAAGGAGGTTGACTAAGGCAGCGTTCGAGAGGGTGAGAGAGTGAGTTATTGTTTTGTTTTCCGCACGCACGTTTCCCAAACTACTAAATGGTGTATTTTTTGCAAAAATTTTCTATAGGAAAGTTGCTTTAAAAAATCATATTAATCCATTTTTAAAATTTAAAATAGTTAATACTCAATTAATCATGAGTTAATAGCTCACCTCGTTTGCGTATCTTCCTAATCTCCTCAATCCCCTTCTCCTCAAACACACCCTAAGAAAATAATCAAAATTAACATCATTTAATATGAAACGACGAGGGAGTATATAATATAATAATAAATTTGCGACGAGGGAGTATATAATATAATAATAAATTCGAAATGCTAAATGTCATTGTACAAAAATTTAGGGGCAATATTTTACAGATTTTAGACTGTTGGATTGGCGCCAAGATTCGTGCCCGCGCTTTTTCTCCCCCAACCCCGACGAGCTCTCACTCTTCTCCGGTGCCGGCGATGCCCCCAACTCCGACAGGGGACATATATATGGATTAGGATTTGGGGTTGGATTGTTAGAGTAGGAGTGGGGATGTGGCGGGGGAAGAAGGTAGTTCCCCAAGGCTTAGAGGGATGGGCGTGGGCAGCGGTGGGCGGTGAGGCACCAATGGTGGCACTAGAGCCATAGGGATGGCAGGAGGCGGTGGGCCAACGTTAGCGGCCGGGCAAACAACGAGACTGGTTAGAAGGCAACAGCCGATGGTGCCGTATCTGGCGACCGGGAGCCACCAGAGACGGGGAAGACGGCGAAACAAGGGACTCGGCGACGTTGCCTTGGGAAAGAGAGAGGAGGAGAGGGAGAAGGCTGACCAAGGTGGGAGAGGGGGCTCATCGGTGCTGTTGACCCCTTTCTGACCAGCTGGAGAGGTAGCGGAGGAGCAGGAGACAGAGCCGAAGGTTTTGCGTGAGCGCACGAAAGCGGCGGCGATGGGCGGGATTGAGGAAGACAAAGAGAAAAAAAGATTTGGGTATATATGTTTGCATGAATCTCAAAGCGATCCAATGGTATATATTTGCAAGATTTAAGAGGGTCTCAGTCAAAATCCATAATGACTGTCCTATGATAAATTGTCAAAATCCATAATGACTGTCCTATGATAAATTTCGGAAGTTATTCTCATAAAGCTATTTTGGTCATTTAGACAAAATTGTAAAGTATTAACGAAGGTTAACCGGACGGCGATGGTAAATTATAGAAGTTAAACAAAACCAATTGCATATCGTAGAACGTGATAAAGTCAGTGATGGATCATAGATATATGACAAACTCAATAGCATATAATGTATTCTCACACCTCCGGCTCTGTCTCCACATGACACCATACGCATGGCGCACTTATACGATGAGACGCCCCTACTATACCTCGGGACAAAAAGTCACAAAACTCGATGCTCTCTCCAAGTCTCACCTGGTCCCACGCGAAAAACCATGTGGCCACCCATGTCCATACATAAAACAACTCCGCCATGCGCCCCACGCGTGCATCTCCTGCTATAAAAACGAACATCTCCACAGTACACGAGTGCCCATTGCCTTCCAAGCACAGCAGCTCATCACTGAGCTGACCAGAGAGAGCCGGAGATGGGATCGACGGCGACGGCGAGGCGGCAGCACCACGCCGTGATGGTGCCGTACCCGGCGCAGGGCCACGTCACGCCGATGCTGAAGCTGGCCAAGCTGCTCCACGCGCGCGGCTTCCACGTCACCTTCGTCAACACCGAGTTCAACCACCGCCGCCTCCTCGCCTCCCGTGGCGCCGCCGCGCTCGACGGCGTCGTCCCCGGGTTCCGCTTCGCCGCCATCCCCGACGGCCTCCCGCCCTCCGACCCCGACGCCACCCAGGACATCCCCGCGCTCTGCTACTCCACCATGACCACCTGCCTCCCCCACCTCGACGCGCTCCTCGCCACGATCAACGCCGACGCCGCCGCGGCGCCGCCGGTGACGTGCGTCGTCTGCGACGGCGTCATGTCGTTCGCGTACGACGCGGCGAGGCGGATCGGCGTGCCGTGCGCCGCGCTGTGGACGGCCAGCGCGTGCGGGCTCATGGGGTACCGCCACTACCGGCATCTCGTGGAGCGGGGCCTCGTGCCGCTCATGGACGCGGCGCAGCTCACCGACGGGTACCTCGACACGGTGGTCGACGGCGCGCGCGGCATGTGCGACGGCGTCCGGCTCCGCGACCTCCCGAGCTTCATCCGCACCACGGACCGCGGGGACACCATGCTCAACTTCCTCATGCGCGAGTGCGAACGCCTCTCCCTCCCCGACGCCGTCATCGTCAACACCTTCGACGACCTCGAGCGCCAGGCGCTCGACGAAATGCGCAGGGTCCTCCCGCCGCCCGTCTACGCCGTCGGCCCGCTCCTCCTTCAGGTCCGCCGCGCCGTCCCCGCGGGCTCCCAGCTCGACGTCGCCGTCGGCTCCAACCTCTGGAAGGAGCAGGGCGGCCTTCTCGAGTGGCTCGACGGCCGGCCGCCGCGCTCCGTCGTGTACGTCAACTACGGCAGCATCGCCGTGATGACGAACGAGCAGCTCCTCGAGTTCGCCTGGGGCCTCGCCCACAGCGGCTACCCGTTCCTCTGGAACGTGCGCCCCGACCTCGTCAAGGGCGACGCCGCCGTGCTGCCGCTGGAGTTCCTCGCCGCCGTGGAGGGCCGCGGGCTGCTGACGACGTGGTGCCCGCAGGAGCAGGTGATCGAACACCCTGCGGTGGGCGTGTTCCTGACGCACTCCGGGTGGAACTCGACGCTGGAGAGCCTCGCCGCGGGCGTGCCGATGCTGAGCTGGCCGTTCTTCGCGGAGCAGCAGACGAACTGCCGGTACAAGCGGACGGAGTGGGGCGTCGGGATGGAGATCGGCGGCGAGGCGCGGCGAGGGGAGGTGGCGGCGCTGATACGGGAGGCCATGGAGGGGGAGAAGGGGGCGGAGATGCGGCGGCGCGCGGCGGGGTGGAAGGAGGCGGCGGCGAGGGCGGCGCGGCCGGGTGGGCCCGCGGAGTGTGGGCTGGATCGGCTCATCCACGAGGTGCTCCTCGCTGGTGGGAACAAGGGTGGTCAAAGGCTAAGCTAGCTAGCCGTTTGACGCACGTGACTGTGGGAATTAATAATGTGTGGACATGTGTATTTGAATTCCATGTGAAATTCGAAATGATTCGTCAAACAATTTAATTTATGTAGAAATTCCTACGAAATTGCCTTGTTCCAAAACATCGTGAGCTAGGAGCTCGAGAAATGGATCTTTTTTTTTTACAAACATAGACGATTAAAACACACGTACACTTACTCCGATAAACGCATGTAGGCACGCTCTACTCCAATAGTTAGCACATTCGAAAGATTTTAACGATATATCTTTAGATTCACGAATTCCCTATAAACACATCGGTATCAACGGGCATGTCACTTTCTACTGAAGGAATAATTAAATGCATGGTTGGAAATTTCGGACTAGACCCCTCTGATACGATATTATTTCAGCCGAAAATTTTTATTTTTTTTAAATTTTTCGTGAATTTTGGTAATATTTGTTCGAATTCAACTAAATTTTGTTCAAAAATGTCGGAAATTTCGGTGAGGTCCAATCAAATTAGCTAAACCGAAGTTTAACCTTGATTAGATGTAAATACGAGCACACTTAATATAAAACACATGTTACTTTCAGTGACGAATTCCCACTACAGGATGATACACATTTGGAGGCGAGCTAATCAGCCTCAAAATCCCAAAAAATCCGCCTCAGAATATGTATTGAGGCCAACATTCACTGCCTCGGATACTCCTGCCTCAAAATAGTATATTGAGGCAGGCATAAGAGTTGGCCTCTAAAAGGTGTATTTAAGGCTAACCATGTATGCCTCAGAATTTGATTGAGGCATACCGCATGCCTCAGTGCTAGGGTACGCTACCGAGGCTATTACTGCTGCCTCAAAACAAATTGAGGCAACTGTAACCTGCCTCAATGTAGGATGCATCAAATTAATTATATTTCCTAGATTATTATTGTGGGAAATACACGTTTTCATCATCATGAAAACTTGACAATTGAAACAATAAGAAATTAAATAATATCCAAATCACTTCATTTCATATATTAGCAGTACATCCAATCATACATGTCCAATAAATAATACATAGCATCTCATCCATCACTTAGACTATAACAACATTCTGGTGGTCTTAATATAGGCAGTAAAGTGAACTAATATGTCTGAACTCCAATTCATATGTGGCATTTACAAGTGTTGAGACAATCAACTACTCAAAAGTGTAGATATATAATTACTGCTCATGTTTGAGCTATCTCTTCTAAGAAGTTCTCGCCAATTTTCTATAGTTGAACATGATCGACAATCATCACCGTTTGAGAGAAACTCGAGCACCTGGAGTGTAAATATGTAAAATTCAGTTAACACAAACAAACAATGTCACTATCTTTATTTAAATAAAGAACATAAAATATGATCATGAGCATGGAAATTGAGTTTACTACCAAAGAAAAATTGACAAAACAATCCAAAGTATAGCAGGAACTAATTATACAGAGAAGGAAATGCTAGAGACCTATGATTAAACATTTTGAACAGAAGTACATTTCTATGTAAAATAGACTGCACCTATTGAGGTTTTAAAGTATATGGCAATCCAAATTACAATAGCATTTCTATCTTTTGCATACTTATATTTTGCTCAATGAAATTTCCAGAATAAAAATGATGTAAATACTCTATATATACCCAACATAAATGGCACATATACCTGTTTTTGTCACTTCCCCATTGCACTGAGGTGACACTTCTTCAACCTTTCAAATTGATATTTACCATGTTAGACTTGCTATGTAAACTAAGCAATAAAACAAAGAAGCCAAGAAAGGAACATACTAGTTGGGATGGCCATGCAATGCAATGACCAATAGCATCTCTAATATAGTTCAAATTTCTGTGCGGCCGGAACAATTCAGCATCTCCACATATAAGACTGTCTATCACTACTTTGTAGCACTCCCTTCCCAGCATTGTTCCTCCGACCATTTCTAAGGGGTCTTGACTTTGAATAGTAGCTCTTGCAACACGGTTATATGGATGAACAATTCTCTTAAGAAAGACATCCCTTCCAACTTATTTCAAAATGTGGCCACATCAGATTTTATTACAGAGTAGAAAGTAGAATAGTTGCTACTGTTTTGTAGTAATAAAAAAGAACTAACCACATTTTCACAAGCTAATGCTGCCCTTTTGACCTTAGCATATTTAGTTGTTCCCACATTGGCCCCTTCAATTTCAGTAGGCTTGTTGTTATTGTACCTGGCCATATGCTTCTGTACCCCCTGTTACACAATAGAAGATGTTACTGTTGTCAACCTATTAGCATGCATTAAGCAACAGAAATGCATGGTGGTAATATAGTGCGTTCCAAATAAATACCATATATCCATATACAAACTTCAGCAGCAATTTGAGTGATCACAGTTGGAACTTTAGAGCGTTTACTTGTGGCATGATTGCTTGTTGTTTCTCCACAACGTTTTTTTTGTCATTTTTGGTTGCTTGGTACAATTGTGATTGTCCACATCTTTTTCTACCCCCTGTTGTACATTACATGTAGCATCAACCCTTCTCAATGAATCCTACAAGACTTAAGATATGTTACAGTTTGACTTGAAAAATGAAGTAAAATCGATGTTATTCAGCTCACCTTCGTAACATGCATATTTTGATTAACTTGCGATTCTCTGGCAACTCCTGGTTGCACCTATATTCAACAAAAAATAAATAAGTCTATACTAATTCCAAATAATACTAGTGCATTGACTTGAAAAATATGAAGCAAAGTCATCGTTATTCACTCACCATCCCATCATGTCTGTTATGATTAAGCTGAGATTCTTCAACAATTCTTGGTTGTACCTGTATTTTAAAAAATAATTCTTAATGCCGCAAACAATACTAGTGCATTGACTTGAACAAGATAAAGTAAAGTCGAAGTTATTGTTAGTGCATCGTACTAAGCACAACTACTATCTGTTCGAGAAGAGCTTGAGCAGGGGACAAACAAAGAAGAATAAAGCAACCAACTAGCTAGGAGAAGAATAAAGCAACAAGCAAGCTAGATGGCTACCTGCATTTCATTCACCAAAAATCATATTTTAAACTAACATGCACCAGCTTCTAGACTATTCTAGACCATGTTCTAACTTTAGGACTATTCTAGAAGTACTTCAGACGAAGGAAATGAATTAGTTTCCATTAGCTCACCTTCCTAGCATGTTTGTTCAGACTAAGCTGCAATTCTCTAGCAATGCTTGGTTGTATCTGTATTCAACAAAGGAAAAAAACCATTAGATGAAACTAGACTAGCACATTGAGTTGAAAAATATGGAGAAAAGTAAATGTCATTGAAGTTACCTTCATAGCAGGCCTCTTCTGATTTAGTTGCAATGCTTCAACAATTCTTGGTTGTATCTAAAATCAAGGAAAAAAGATAGAAGTTTATAGTTCCTGAATAATAATACCAGTACAATTGAGGTTATGCAAAATGAACTATGATCTTTTACATTGTTTGAGGCGGATGAGCATGAGTGCTCCTCAGTTGGCTTGTTCAAGGAATGCCTTTGTTCAGGAGAAGTATGCTTCATAGCTTTAAATTCTGCCATTTTCTCTGCAAGTCGTCTCTCCATTCGTTCTTCCATTCTTTCTTCCAGCTGTTGCATCCCTTCTTTTAAAGCACATACTTCTTCTTCTGCTCTATGTCTTGCTTCTCTCTCCAACTGTAAGCTTGTTCTTTCTGTTGATTTAGTTCCTGGCAAACCAAGACTTAATATAAAACACATGTTACTTTCAGTGACGAATTCGATCCTCGATTCGTTATTATGCCATTTAGTTTTATGACGTTTGGTAGGAGGATTGTGTTGCTTAGTGACAAAAATGAGATGTTCGTCATTGAGACCAAAGACAAATTGACATGAACTAATCCAATGATGTATCATGACAAATGTTTTTCTATAAGAGACCAACCGGGACAAATATTTTTTTATAAGAGACCAACCGGCAAATGTCGTAAGTTCATGATTGAAAGCACCATGGCCTGAATTTGTAAGCTGTCAAAAATTACTTAATGTTTTTAGAATTTATAATAATGTGCAAAAATGAATTAAGTTTAATGAAGTAAACAGGGGAATAAAAAATTATTAATAAATCACGGTGCGAGTTATTTTTCCTAAATTATCCATAAACTAAAATACTATATGAAATTTTAGTGGAATTTTCATAGCTATATTATTAATTTTAGTAATACATGAATTATTTATATAATTTTTGGTGTTCCTACCCTTCGCCCTCTCTAGTAGGTTTGGTACTTCCTCCGTTTCACAATGTAAGTCATTGTAGCATTTTCCACATTTATATTGATGTTAATGAATCTAGACAGTCTAGATTCATTAACATCAATATGAATGTGAGAAATACTAGAATAACTTATATTGTGAAACGGAGGGAGTAGGTTTTTAGTGTTACTACACATCTAGATTGCAGTGTAGACCAACCTGCATAGTCCAAACATCAAAATTGAGCACAGTTGAAATTCAGCGTCACTAAACCAATTTTGCCACAGAACAAGATACTACATACAGTACCACATGGTGACAAGAATTGAACACAATTCCTTCAGCTTAGTCAAGACGTCCATAAGAGGATTGTGCATAGGTGAGTTCTAGGCAAAAGGAACTGAATCTGAGATATATACAGGAATCTATATGCAGGGCACATATTTCATAACTTGGATTAGTCGGTCACACCATCCAGAACGGCTCTTGCGGTTTTAGGCAAAATGGAACTGAAATATGAACAGGCAGAATAGCTCCAAGCTGGCATCTATATAGACAGACACTGCACAGATTTCGCCATCCAGAACTCAGCTCTTTCTTGGTCCGTAAAATACTGATTACGACCATGTTAAGTAGAGGATCATCTTCATTAATTTGATGGACACCTCCAGATGAACAAAGAAAAGATATATATGATTCAGAGCGATGCAACCTTGTAGGCTGTTCCTGTAATAGAAGAAAAAAGTGTTCAGCGCCATTTAGCGTGCTAGGTTTAATGTCTCTTGTTTACATGAATATGTGTAGGTAAGCTATGAACATGTGGAATCATATCATAACTGTCTATGCGCTGAAAATCGAATAACTTACATCGGGTGGAACGAGTCCACGATTTATAGGCTTGTGTGTTGCAATTTGCAACTGAAGGACTGAGGCTTTTCTGCAAAGAGGTTATGTGCTGTGGCTGACGGGAGCTGCCCTGTGTACACCGTGCTAACTTTTTCGGGCTCAAGGTGGCAATTTTCCCAGCCGCTTACGCGCACGAGAAGTGAGCCGGTGGTTTCGGTGGAAATGCATCCGATTTCATTTAGCACGGTATTGTATTTCTCTTGGATGACGAAAGAATGGCTGCTTGCAGCTTTGTGAACATCCTGGAATGGCTGTCCAAGACTTCCTTCATCACTTCGGTCTTCTAGCCTGGTTGAATGAGCAGCGACTCAAAATTGAAGAAACTTTTTTTTTTGCAGTAGGATTTGACAGAATTGATGAACAAAAAAAGGAGCATCAGCAACAAAAGAGTGTAATGGGGGAAGGATCCGAAACAAAGCAACAATAGTTTGATTAATTGATTGATATATATTTGTGGAGATGTCAAAACAACAAGGCAGCAATACAAATAAGTCAACTTTAGGGTTTTAGTATAGTCCCTGAAAACCAGAAAATTGCAAATCAATAATCAATTTTTGGCTGTCTGAAGAGGCTGGTAGTCATAAGATCTGATTTTGAAGGTCAGGTTAATTTTCAGATTTCTGTGAGAACGACTGTGAAAGTTCAGAATTGGAAATTCGACTTCTTCCTGACCAGAACTGCATCCAAGCATAGGACATACGGAAGGTGCAAAGTAGATATTTTACATACATGTCGGGGGATGCATCGGGGTTGTAGTCTTGCTCCTACAGGATAGCAGCTGAATTATAAAGGAGCAAGTGAACACAAATAATTGCACACCACATGCCCCCATGGACATACCTCAGCAATGAACTCCCATTTTTCATCCTTAAGAGATTGCCGTACAACATCACCATGATCATACACAATCTGGGTTTCAAACAAAAGAAAAGAGAATATCTAAATATGAAGTCAAGTGAAAGGAAGCAAAAGAAACGGTGCCCAAATTAATAAATGGAGCATGGAAAGTGCAGACAAAGCCCACATGCAAAATGTTCACCTCGTGTGTTTCTGAAGAAGCATCAAATGACTTAACCAATCCATTGTAGAACCTGCAGAGCATGCAATGAATTCAAAATTAATAAGAGAAGCCTAAAACATACACACATAACTCCAGTATAACTCATGAGAGTTCGTTATAAAACCAGAGGACTAAAGCAATGGAAGTTCAATAAGAACCAGCATTAACAATTGAACAATATAGCAAATGGTAAAACATTGGTACATAGCTCCATACACCAGGTTTAAGTCACCAAAAGTTTTATATAAACAAGTCAAATGAATAAACAACAAACCATTGAGCACTATTTATAATATAGATGCATGTTTTAGAACATCTCTTCAAATAAGAAACATATTTGATGATTATCACACTTACATTTCATCAGCAGGCCACCGTACTTTGATTCTCGAGCCGACAATGCTATCGTCAAGAGCTTTTTTATTTGAATTAGGAGCCTGACAAGAGGACATAAAGCTTGTAACTGAAACAGAGAGCATGGTGGAACAATAATGTTTACTTTTGACATTCAGCAATCAGGCACGCATACCTCTTTAGTTCCCTGTACAATTTCCGGTTTCAACTCATCCCCACTATCTGCTGGTTGTCCTATAGTTTTACCCATCATGGTCGAAGATTTAGGAGACATTACTTCCTTCTTAATAATGAAATAGTCAGTGCGGTTGACCAATAAAATGATCATAGCATGGACAAAACTTTCAATACAACTGTTAGAACTCTATGAACTCTCTCTGTGACAGATTACCATTGCCAATCATAAAGCTGTAGAACTTTGTTCAAATGAAGATGATAAACTTTTCAACAACACAATGATCATCAAACAATGGGGATATAAGCTATACATTTGAAAACGATGAGCTATGGTTCTACTAACTGTAAACAGTAGTTTCCACCAGCCACTTCAAATACGAAGACCCCCAAAAGTGAATTATGATTAAGTAAAACAGATATTCAACCTTTAACTGGTAATACCCATGCATGTGTGGTGTGCAGTGCAAACAACTCAATATATTGGCTGGTAATAAAAGTACTACTTTAAAATTGAAATCCTAATCAGTGTGTTGGTTACATGATAGTAATATTGCAATGATCAGCTAGTTGGAAATATATTACATAGAATATATAGGTTAAATTTCACAAAACCCAGTTTTCAAGGCATTCATAGCACAAAACCATAGGTACTACAATTTTTTTTCAAGGAACCCTATGTTTTGGGGCAGTAACCATTAGGGCAAAAATATTATCCAAATATGTAGAAGTAGTAAAGCAGTTTAACTGACCATGTCATGCATAAAAGCACCAACATTGTTATCTCCAGCAACTATAGCATCTTGGAGAAATGATGTAACAAGATTGCTATACTCGGTTATGGGAGCACCCTGAAGTAGTTTGATGAACACTGGCTTTAACTTTTCATGGCAGAGTCCTATTACCCTCTCTGCAAGTACAAAAGATGCTGGAGGAGTTTCCTACAAGCCAAGTTGAAAACTTTAGTGAAGATGATGTTATATTGTTGATACAAACAATGTATGGACCAAATTACTTTTTCTTCCTTTTTAACATTCTGAAGCAGGCAGGATGCCAGATCTTTAATTAGATCTTGTTCCATATCAGTAATATCTTCGATCACAAACTTCATTATGGTTTCCATATAGGATATAACATGCTCCTGATGAGTATTGCTGAAATAAATGAAAAACGTTAAGGAATGAAAGGGTAATAAAAGCACCTGAAAATTTTAATAAAGCATACACAAGACAAAAACATGCATGCACACATTTAGAGGAAAAGGCGTCTGCAATATACACACAAATAGAGGGATTCTTGAAGTAACAAACTGCAGTGACATTGTGAGCTCTTATCTCATAGCATTTTGTTAATTCATAAACAGAACAATGGTATAATCTCAACTTGCAGCAACTCAAATCACGGTGTACTTTGTAGAATACAATGTTAGAAAAAAAATACAGCAATTGACAGCTCTTGACACACAAATGGAGTAAAACAGTGGAAACAAAGAATAATTAATGGTGGGTTGTATCACTATTTTTATGGACCAGGATAAACTGTGCCTCAGTTCTAAAATGAAGAACAACAAAGGGGTGAAATTTTGTAGCACCATAAAAGGTGTCATTAAATTTTATTAGAAAAGACAAAATGATGAATGATGTATATGCAAAATGATGTTCTGTGTGGACCGAAAATAATTACATAGATGCTTTCAGTGTTATGGTCAGTATAACCGATCAGCTTAACAATTTAAGTGAAATGCATAAAGCATGCAAACTACATAGAAAAGCCATCTTTACAATGTTTCCCTGAATCAGAGTAACTTTAAACATGGTTATAACCTGCATCCTTCACCTTCTCTGTATATTCCACAACCATAAGTCCATAACTATGTCATATAAACTGCCACAGTCATTCATACGCATCTTTTAAAGTCAAGAACAGGACTGCAATATCTCTGTAATCCATTTGACAGAAATTATGACAGAATGGACACAAGTATGGCAGAAAAACAGAGAAAGAAGTTGCATACGATACGGTGCGGAAGAAATGGTGAAACATATCCCGTATCAGATCATTGCAGTCAAGATCTAACAACAAGGCACAACCCCGTATCCTTGCAAAAGTTCCAAGCATTGAAACCCTTGTTCCATAGGAGGGGCAGTCCACATCATCCAGTTCACAGAAGACCCCAACAACAAGCTTGAGAACATCCTGAAACAAGGTAAGAGATAAAGGTCAGTAATACACTCAAACACCACCATTTCATCCCCAGAAGAACAAGAAGAAGAGAAAGTCACCTTCATCACATCATCATCATAAGGGGGATCCGGCGCGCGGATCTTGATCAGCGTGGTTAAACACGACGCTACGGCGAGCTTCACTCCGGGGTCAGTGTGATCCAGTAGCTCTTTCTTAATCAATGCTCTCATAACAGGGATAAGAGCACTGTGAATTCTGTCTACCTCACACTGATTCACTCTGTACAACAATTTGGCTGCTTCCTGCATAAAAGAAAAGAAATTCTAAAAAAAGTCTCTACATGGTCAATCAGATCCAATCCAAACAATACACTTCTGTAACCACAGTCAAGCCAAACAACACAACAGCTAAATAAAGTCTTGTTCAAAATTTGATTTATTTTTCAAAGAAGGCAATAGAGAGCTAACTAAAGATTAGAGTCCATTATAACAATCCAATGCTGGAGTCTTCTAGTATTGCCGAAACTCCTACTTTTGCAGCACCCTAATTACTTCTAATTGAAATGGTATTACTCGAGAGTTGATGAATAGTACATAATAAATCAAGGGTTCGAACTGGGGGGCAGAGCTCACCTGGAGCAACCTGAGCAGCTCGCCGTCGTCCGGAAGCGAGCTCAGGCGGGCGCCGACGTCGCGCAGCCGCCGCCGCACCTCCACCTCCGCGGCGTCCCGCTCCATTCGGCGGCGACACAGTCGGAGAGAAGCAGTAGCACTGTTTGAGTGAAGGGGACTGTGGTTGTAGCCGGTGCAGCGGAGAGACTGACAACGTTTCTCTCTGTTCTTTATTATGTTAAAAGATCCTTTCGATATCGTGTCACCCAATTTCTTCTATATCAAAAGGCAGAACAGTACCCAGATCAAACTTTTATAATTTTAACAGTTCATATCTTTAAAACTATTTAATTAAAAGATACTAGTATAGTATATACATATTTGTCTTACAAAGTGAGTGATAATTTATTTATCTCTTGTATATATATTATGATAGAAAAATATAGTCAAAGAAAGATTTCAGAGATCTTGTCATTGTTCAATGCGTCTAATAATTATGGAACCAGAGGGAATAGACAAAGAAAGCATATTAATGTTCTTGTCGAATGAGAAGTAGGACGGCAGATGATATTGAAACTAATAGATGGGTCTTAGCTCATTTAAAGATTAATTCTTTAGAAAATAAAAAAAAACCCACATCATAGGAGGTATGTATGGGAGTATCACCTTACCGATTCTAGAAGAGAGACCTCCTTAAAAGGAGAGTGCTCTCCTATTCAATTGAGGCATGTGTAGTTGAAAACTAGATAAGGCTTGTTCTGGTCAGGCTGGCCAGGTAGCATATGTACGCGATATCCTCGTGAATGGTCTATCAAAATTGGTTCCTCATCTTTATGCAAACGTGACTTTTTTAGTTTTGTTTTGCTGCAAAATTCGGTATTTGTTTTTCTAAACCTAGCGCATAGAAACACTTCGTTGGTACGTGGAGCGGCGTAGAGTCCGAATAAGTTACGTACGACAGTTTTGTTTTGTTGTAAAATTCGGTGTTTGTTTTGTAAACCTAGATTTTGGAAATACATCGAATAATCCGGTGCATGAAGTGGCGTGGAGTCCGGATAAGTTATGCGTGACTTATCCAGTTCGGTTACGTGGTGTGGAGATCGTGCAGGCATCCTGATCACGCGTCATGTTATCTCTATAAAACCAAGTTGTCGCCTCCTTGCAACATATGCGAAAGCAATCTAGGGTTTTCTATCTCTCTATATACTACGTCGCTGCTCCTAGTCTACTCCGTCCTGTTTGTTAACATGAACTGATATCGGGAGAGTATGTCTCCGAAACCTTCGTCTTTAACATCCTACACAGGGTGAAGGTAACAATAAGGTTTTTACGAAGCTCTTCACGTGACTGCTTTTTTGTTCGTCCGCCACGGCTCGATCATCTTCCTCTTCGTTCAAGTGTTACGCACCGTCATCTTCCTCTTCGTACCGCGAGTTTTTCATGCTGTGCAGTTGAACTTTCAAAATCCTTGGTACACATTGACAATATTTTACATATTAGATATGTTTATGTTTTATGTCTATTTTACATTTATAGATTATATGATGCGATTATGCTAATTTATATTTTTAATACCATAATTAAATCTAATGTGCTTATATTTCCAATAACGAAAGTGAGATGGAGATAATTTAAATGGAGCGTGGTTTTAAATTCTAGAAATGTATTTTTTTTTTTGGACGGAAGTAGTATTTTACTATCGCTCTTTGGTTTTGGATCGTCGTGAAAACGAGAATCATGGTGTTTAAAGTTAGCTCAACTATTAACTTATAAATTATACTAATAGAAAGAAATTAATCCGGTAGTTGAGGTGTCAGGTTGATAGTATAAATATATATTATCTATTTAGAATATATGAACGGTGCAAATTTGATTTTACTACCACGTGATAGCCTAACATTTTCTTTTCGAAGAAACAACAATCGGGACGTGTAATACAGAGAATATTCTTTTTACAAATAATAGTATTTAATAAAAATAGCAAAAAAATATATATCCTCATTCTAAAATAATAGATTTAGTACATGTTGTTTTGGCGGTTCGACGAGACGCTGTTAACGTCAAAATTTGGTAATATTTTTTAGCGGATTCGGTTAATTAATCAGCCGATGGAAATATTATCCATAAGAGTCCAAGTTCTGAACCATGAATACCATAGCATGGCAATTTAATTATATCCATTAATTAGGCATCATTTAGTAATTTTGGAAGTTTTGTCTAGTGTCCGATTGGGACTTATATCTATCCTTTTATCTTTAGGAAACTTGTGTCAGATCCTATATGGATATATCTACCCATGGGTATAAATAGTTGTTTCCGTATGCCTATCATTGCCTATAGGTGATCGAGATACGCCTATACTTGGTCCTTGACCAGTAGATGATAGCGATCTCTCACCATCTAAAAATTCATCTTTACGTGATCGAGATACGCCTACCCCTGGTCCTCGACCAGTAGATCGTAGCGATCTCTCACCACCTAAAAATTCATCTTCAGGTGATCGAGATATGCCTACACCTGGTCCTCGACCAGTAGATCATAGCGATCTCTCGCCACCTAAAAATTCATTTGAGATATGCCTACTCCTGGTCCTCGACCAGTCAGTTATAACAATCTCTCCACATCACACGACGACGATGAAACTCGAGATCCCCAGACTTCTAGAGGGCCCGAGGATGAGGTAGTAGATCTAGGAGCCGAACCTCCGACTACGATAATCCCTCACCGACTTCGTCGTCGTCAGGAGGCAGTTCTCGCAGGTCACGAGAACGCCGTCCATCCATTATTCTGGATCCCCCTCAGGTGGTCGAGGTACGACTACGACTGGTCTTTGACCAGCAACGTAGCGATCCTCACACCACGACTTCTAACGGTCGAGGTACGACTACGACTGGTCTTTGACCAGCAACGTAGCGATCCTCACACCACGACTTCTAACGGTCGAGGTACGACTACGACTGGTCTTTGACCAGCAAAGTAGCGGTCCTCGCACCACGATTTCTAACGGTCGAGGTACCACTACGACTGGTCTTCGACCAGCAACGTAGCGTTCCTCGCACATATATTTCAATCGATCGAGAGATACTCACTTCTGGTTATCAACCAATAGGATGTAGCGATCTCTCGCACCTTAAACTCCATTGGTCGAGTTATTACTATAACTGGTCTTCGATCAGCAGTGCAGCATATCTCCCACTACCTCTGTGATTTGTTGAGTACAACTATACACCTGGTCTTCACCAGGTGTGGAAGTCGTCTCATCACTTTATATACGTCAACTTCTGTAAGTATTTATATGTGCAATATTTGTCCGGTGATTCTCATTTCTTATATCGTCTTTGTCTTGAAGTCGGTCCTACTTTCCCTTTACGCTGTTCTGATAAGCCTCCGAGAAACCTAAGGGAATTTCGGCTAGGGACGCCCAGAGCAGATAAGGTCTTGTCAAATTCTAAGAGCCAAACGACCATGTAAAACCTGGTCAAGTAAGAGTGCTCAATGGATGCGTATTAACTAATCCGTGTAATCGGAAATTGACTTTTCCAACTTCACGGCTAGGAGCTAGGATTTGTCAGCTTCAGCATGGTTTGTTATAGGATTCAAGCTGTCTTTGTTGAAAATAGTTTTTCCATACAAACAGATGGGGGCTAGGAAGGGTACCAAACTCCGATTGTTGAGAGCAACTCTAGTGAGAGTACTCTTTTATTGTTACACGCAGATTCAACTTATTTTCAATTTTTCCATACATATTATAACATGTTACCCTTTGAGCGTTCGCTCGGGGGCTATTTCTATTTAATATTCTATTCTGAGTATTGATTTTAGGAAAGTTTCATTCAACGCTGTCAAGTTCCATGTCTCTATGGTCTTACACCGGGATCGATTAAGCGAGTTCGACAAATGTTGACAAATGTTTGGACCGTTGAGCTCCCTCTAGCGTTGTCGATGACTCCATGTCTCTACGGTCTTACACCGGGATCAACCAAACGAGCATGACAAGGCGGTAGTAGGTGAAGTCGCGGAGGACAACATGAGTTCATTTAAGTTAAAGGCTTTGTCGTAGACTCTACACCCTCTCAATTACCCGAGAATGGCTGTTGGATTTCAACAAGGGATATGGAATGAAGCGATGGTGTACCCGCCGAGATGAAATTTCTTGACTTCAATCCAAATTCTCGATTACAATAAGACGGGAGACTTAGTCGCATGCTCCATACCTTCTCGATCAACATCGGGACCTAGACAAACCCAATATAGTGCCTATGGAATCTAGCGCTATCTCTAATCTTATCGAGAACGGTCAAGTGAGCACGACAATAGTTTTTCAAAGGTCTTTGGTCGAGAACATGAATTCGTTCATTTGCATTGAGGTTGGGGGCTACTGTCATGGTTATGGATACTACATACCTAATAGTAGTTGACTAAGCTCAGCGGGGCCCACCATATACCCAGTCTTATGCGGAATCATACCTCGTATATAGAAGGAGTTCTGAATAAGGAAGGACAAATAGAGTTCTATATGGAAGCGATAAGGACTACTTGGATTAATCCATATTGGTCTCCCTAGTTTTACTTGGACAAGGAGCTACCTATGGGTATAAATACAAGCCCCCTTAGGAGGAGAGGGGACAAGTCACAAGCCACAAGACACAACATACACACAAGCCAACACACGCCGCCGGATATCAACATCAGAGATAAGCCTAGACATACCCCATCCAGTGCCTACGAAAGCCGGCAAGAGGGATCTAGCGCCATCTCCGATCTCGACGAGTTCGTATTCAAGGAGGAAGGCTACCCTGTCGTCGACTACAGCAGGTTGGTTGTCCCTGCCGCCAAGTCGACGACAGCTAGATAGGTTATCCCAATTATTGTATTTTTGTGATTCAGATGAATAAAGAGCAACACCGGCTTCGGCCAACAGAATGTAGGGCTATTACCTATCAGATAAGGGGTCCGAACCTGTATAAAAATCCCTATCTCCATCTCTTTTTCCTCAATCTCACATATACCCTGGTACCGACGATCTCCATACCATACAAATACCCTAGTCGCGATCTCAAATGTCGACAAATATATATTACGGAACACACATGAGATAGTTGCTAGTATTCATGTGAAAGTAATAGTGCTAGTTGTAGCAATATTATTATGAAAAATAAATAAGAATGAGAAAACAAGAAGATAGAACAATGAAAGAATATAGGGTTAAAGTTTTAGTTTCACACAGGTATTACGACGAAGAACAATTTTAATAATATTAGTATATTATCGATTAATGTGAGTATATACCATGCCATGGATATGAGCAACTTTTCCCCTCATGTGTTTGGGCTAGTGACTAACCTCCCTTTTTTCAGTTTATCTTACCTTCTTTCGAAGTTCTCCTAACATGTGATAGGTAGGAAATGTTTTGTTTTTTCAATGAAATAAAGAAACGATTTGCCTAGATTATTTTATAGAGAGAATCCATTGTGTGCCACTAACTTTGTCCCCGTTCTATAGTATGCCACTGAGTTTGTCAAGTTCTACATTATGCCATCGTATTTAACTTCTATAATAAACCATCGCCATCCATTTAGACTCCTGTAGTACAATATAATAATTTTGTCCTTAGGACCCAAATATCCCTGGGACGAAAATTTCCAAAATTTGGCCGAAAATTCCGAAATATCATATTGTAAACTAGGCAGAGAAGTTGCCCATTTCAAACTTCAAAAGTTTTACAATATTATATTTTGATTCTTTTTACCAAAATTTGGAAGTTTCTGTCACAGGGATTTTTTTTGGTCATTATAATAAAATTGTACAGTAATAATGGAGGCTAACTAGACGACGATGGTATATTATAGAAGTTAAGCAAAATGCGATGGCGCCCTAGAACTTGACAAACCCAGTAACATATCGTAGAACAGGGACCAAAATCAGTGACACAATGGATTCTCTATTTTTTATGGTTGTTCACTTAACTACCTATCTACTATGGTGTATCATTTTAAGAAAAAGCTAAATCTTATACTTATAAGTACATATCTTACACATTAAACTGCATACACATAATATAATTTTCGAATTATACAATGCACTTTTCACATTTTATTGGAGAAATATAGATAAATGATTTATTATCTATTTAATTATGAGAAAAATATTAGTCCAAACTGACATATATGTAAAAAATAAAAAAAAAACAATATGAAAGAATTACGAAAATACCTACTGATAGTCATCGTATATGATGTAGTGAGAAAATGAGTCCACAATCGAATGCTTTATTATTGAGCAAAATTGATGTATTATTTTTATCTTTTTTTACCTGAATCTATTTATCCGTATCATCATGCATCAACATATCATGAGATTATTAGTAATAGCTAAGTACATCAGCCCAACCATACTTAGCTATCATGAGACTATCCAGTAATGGACAACTCTTCTTTAACTGTGCTAGAGAAAAAAAAAGTAAATTACAATTTATTCTTAAAAGTTTTCATCTTTAGTTCATACTTTAACCATTCTTTTCGCTTACATAGTGGCTAACTTTACATTTCAAATTGGGCCAGACTATTCTATCCATCTCTAAGTTTGGTGACCCAGCAACTACTATGTACACTAACTCTCTTTCTCTCTATTTTCTTTTTCCCTCCGATAGTTAGGGAACCACTAGCTCCAGCAAGAAGGAGCACGGATCTAGCGTCTCCGCTCTTCGTTGGGTTGGCTCGTGCCTCTTGAGTCAATAAGCTCGACACCCCGACCTCAATGGCAACCGTGACAATAGTGTGCATGACGATGGGGGAGGAGAAAATACATGTTGGTAACTGGAGGGTGCGACTGTGCATGCAAAGACGAAGAGGAGGAACGATAGTGGCTCATGGAGAAAGAGCGGTTGGTGGCGATGCGTGGAGCGATAATTAGGCCCCGTTTGGTAGGGCTCCAAACTCCAACTCCTATTTTTACTCTAAACTCCAACTCCAATAAGAGCTAGCTCCGATTGGAGTTAGAGACTTGTTGAAAAGTGTTTGGCTAGCTTTCAGCTATAAATCTGAAAAAAAATTTAAAAAATGAAAAAAAAAAGAAAACCCAGCCGCTGGCCATCCCCAGGCGCGCCGCCGACCGCTGGCCACGCGCCGCCCGTGCGCACCGCCCGTCGTTGTCTCGGCCGCCGCTGATGTTGCCGTCGCCCGCCGCCGCCGATGTAGCCGTCGCTCGCCGCCGCCCCGCTGACGTTGTCTTTGCTACTGTCGCCCGCTGCCGCCGCCGCTGTCGCCCGTGCCGCAAACGCTGTCGTCACCCGCCACTCGCCGTCGCCGCTGCCGCCCACGCTGTCGTCGCCCGCCACTCGCCGTCGCCGCTGCCTCCTGCCAACGCTGCCGACGCAGTCGTCGCCACCCGCCGATGCAGATCGGGAGGGGGATGGGAGGAGGAGAGAGAATGAGGGAGAGGAGGTGTGGTGGGGTAGTTGGGTGGCATTTTGGTGAAAATAGGCTAAAAATTAAAGGGTAGTGGGTCTTTTGGGGTCAAGTGGAGCTGTGTAGTAGCAAAAACTCAGCTCCACCCCGTAGTACAAATTTGTGGAGTAGCTCTGTTAACTCCGCTCCGAAAAAGGAAGATTTGGACCGTTTGGCACAGCTCCAGCTCCAACTTACCTAGAGCTGGAGCTGTGCCAAACGGGGTCTTAGTAATTGCTGGTGGTACGAAGAGTTTGTTCTCGACATAATCCCTAATCGAGTTGAGTAATTTATTTATTTTTTCATAGTATTGCTAATACGTGGCCCACTCGTCATCATAAGGAAAAATGTTGAGATAAAGGTAGCGTAAAAGAAAGAATCTCCCGTCTCGTCTCCTCCGCTCGTTGCGCCAAGACGAGTCGCGGCTGAACAGGGGAGGGGAGGTGACGAGCAGAGCAGGGGAGGGGAGGGGATCCTGGTGAGCCTCTTTCTGATTCATCTCTCTCTCCCACCGGGACTGGAATTTGCTTGCGTTCGTTCGTTAACCCTAGCTTCTCTTCTAGATCTGGAAGAAGCTCTCTTCTCCTCGTTAATTTCAGAGCCTTAGCCTCTCTTAATACAAGTAGTAACAGTTTGTTTGTTTGTTCCCCCAAAATTCCCAAGTTGGATCCGCCCCTGGCTCTAGCGTTAGCACGGCTGGTATCTATGGTACCTGGAGCTGATATGTTGAACCACTGGTTGATGATATGGTTTATGGACCGTATAACTATATAAGAACGTATGATGGTGCTTGTAAGGATGAGATTTCCCATATATATTATCCTCCAAAATAGATTTTCTTGGTTTAGGCAATGCACTGTGCATCTGTTGCATGTCACTTGAAATAGGGCGACAAGTACCCCGTATGGGACATCGTAGATTTGTAGATGAATGCCAGCCATCGATTCAGGTTAGATGCAAACTTGTTTGATGGCTTAGGTGAGTTTCGGGCAGCATCTACGCGACTTATACTAGAGAATAAATAGGGAGTTAACACAAGATCTTCCATACAGCACTTGGGAAGATTGAATAGCTACCTAGCCAGTTAAATGAGCGTTTTTCTTTTTTTCATCCCTTCTATATAGCAACAAGAAGAAGAAAGTAGGTTACTTCATAGCATCATATATATACAGACAGTGGTGGTTTTAGATGACTATGGTGCTGTTAAGATGCGAGGGTGGTATGTCGGTGGAGTGGGTGCAGCGGTAGAGGAGAGGACAGAGGGTGGGAAAGATGGTGTGGGTGGGGAGAATCTGAGCCTGAGGAAGAGGAATGAGACAGATATTCACTTGCATTGGTAGAAGTTCCTTTCTCCTATTTTCATCCAAAAAAAAAAAAATCCTTTGCCCTACGGGATTAGAAATAATTATATGGTAGCGTGCATCATTGTAATTTTAGAAAGTCACACTTGAAAAATGTTTAGTACTTTTATGCAGGTTGTTAATTCATTCTGTAGATTAATTCATTCGGTAGATTATCATATTTCCACGTGAATTTCACATGCAGGCTGACTATTCAATATCCATGGCGCGGTGCATCTCCTTCCTGTCTACCTCCTCGTCCTTGCCATGTGCCACAAAACCGCCCTGCTGCTCAGTGTCCTCTGTCTTACCCTCGTCTCCGTCCTCTCATCAATGCCGAGGTAGGAAAACGAGTTGCAGGTCAATTAGGGCGCTGCGGGAGGATTGGAGGGAGAGATCCAAGGCCATCCCTCCTGGTGGCGTCTACCCAGCCAAGGACCACTGCAGCCAATGTGGGCTTTGTGACACCTACTACATTGCGCATGTCAAGAATGCCTGCGCATTCCTAGGAGATGGCATGTCCCGTGTCGAGGTATCATGCTAGTCTTTCCTTCCTGTATGCATGCTTTATTTCTTTCAAGCTAGCTAGCTTACCAAATCACATTTAAGTAGGATTTGGAGCCATTGGTCCATGGGAGGGGCAGGAAGCAAGACATGGATGAGATGTACTTCGGAGTGTATGAGCAACTCCTATATGCCAGGAAGATGAAACCTGTTGAAGGTTTGCTCCTTATCCACCATTTTTTTCTAGGCCACAAGATTGTGGTTACATATATGCTAATTAATGGCCAAGTAATTTGTGCAGGAGCCCAATGGACAGGAATAGTGACAACGATTGCGGTTGAGATGCTAAAGGCAAATATGGTTGATGCTGTGGTTTGTGTACAAAGGCACCTAAACAACAATCAAATATTACATAATTGCTTTCCGTTGCAAAAGGATTTTTTTCATGGTCTTGAGAAAACTGTTGTTTGTCTCCTCTGCAGTGACCCAGATGACAGGCTTGCTCCAATGCCTGTTTTAGCCAGGTAGGTACTAAGACAATGGTTGCTTGCTACTTCAGATTTTTTTTTTTCATATGGCTTGTGCTTACAACTTCTTACTTAAAGTACATTTGCATTTTACACTTATATGGTTTTATGGTCCATGAGGAGGTAACATGAGATACCACATTTTGTAGTATAAATTTTGGCACCTCCCAATATCTGTGATAGAAGATGAGGTACCTCTCGGTATCTCCTCAAGGACCATAGAATCACTCAAAAGTAAAAACCTTGCTTCCAGTCTACTGATTAACTACTCGTGCTGCTCATGCTTGCTAGAATTGAAGCAAAATTTGATTGATCAACTATTATCTCGTAGGACGCCAGATGAAGTTATTGCAGCCAAAGGTGTGAAGCCAACATTATCACCTAATCTCAATACGCTTGCGTTGGTTGAGGTAAATCTATCTCTTGTGCACACTATGCATCCTTTTTTTGGGTCACTAGCTCCTGTGTCTTGCCCCCTGCCCTTCAAAACCTATACAGGCATATGGGTGATTACGGCAGATATCTTTTGCCTTGGACATGAACTTGGAGTCATTTTATCCAGAGCATTTTTACCTCATCCCCTTTCTAGGCAATTCGAATTTAGTTTGGTTTCAAAGGAATCAGAACTAATGTTGTTCTATTCAACCTACAAGATCAAATTTTACTTAATGTCATTCCAGTAGTGACTCTAAAGGCAAAACAAAGTCCAATTTAGGCTATTAGATTCTACAATCAAGACCATAATGATATGATGACAATATGACATGATAGTTGGTCCATACTCTATCTTCCTGACTAACTCTGTCAAAACCTCAGTTTCATGCTATCCTTTGACAGGCAGCTGGTGTGAAGCGTCTTCTCTTCTGTGGTGTGGGTTGTCAAGTGCAAGGTGTTTACCTTGCCCAAACATTCTTCTATTTCTAGTGGTGACAATGTGTTGTATCTCATAATTATCCAATGTGGCAACAGCTTTGAGATCAGTTGAGAAGTATCTTGGTTTGGAAAAGCTTTATGTGCTCGGGACAAACTGTGGTAACTACTAACTGATAACTGAATTAGTTGATCTTGAAATTTGTAATTACTGTGTTGCATGGAGGATATATTTGAACGTTGGCTTACAGTAAATATTCACAGTGGACAATGGTACCCGTGAAGGACTTGACAAGTTTTTGAAGGCTGCAAGCAGTGAACCAGAGACTGTACTGCATTATGAATTTATGCAGGACTACAAGGTAAAACTTTGGAATAATTAGTACTCTATTTTCTCTTATTTTTGACATACTGTTTAGAAGTCAACAGTTCAACAGGCAGTTTTAGGACATAGAGAAAAACTTCTTGAATCAACAATATAACCATGTTGTTGCTTCCAAAATTTTGATTCATGACTGTTGTATAACTCAGCGTATTTGCAGGTTCACTTAAAGCACTTGGATGGACATATTGAAGAGGCAAAGCTTTTTTTTCTTTTTTCTTTTCTTGTGCATCACTGATTCTTTTAAAATAATCATTTACATCACTGATTCTTCTAAAATAATCATTTACATCACTGATTCTTCTAAAATAATCATTTACTACCTTAAATCAGGTTCCCTATTTTTGCCTGCCAGCAAAGGACCTAGTTGATGTTATTGCCCCATCATGCTACAGGTAATATTTGCCCGTCATATAATTGTGTTGCCAGATTTTCTCCAGAATTTCCAGTCATCATTCACAACGAGCTTATGTTCTTACTACTACCATCCTGCAGCTGCTTTGACTACACAAATGGCTTGGCTGTAAGGTTTCCATCGTTTTAAAGTTGAATATTTGTACTCTTGCTATAGCAGATATTCATATTTTGGAAAGGAACCATCTGGTATCTGGCTGTATTATTCCTTCTGCTCATTGTCACTTCCTAGTACTTAGTTGTGCTCGTAGGGTTGGTGTTTATTTTCGTTGGTCTGATCAAATCTGAATGGCCATTATATGTCCCTTCTATACAGTTGCCCTTCCATTCTCGGTTTGCTCCCAGAGATAATTAATATACGTTTGATAAAGAAGTGCAGGATTTAGTGGTGGGCTATATGGGTGTACCAAAGTACCCTGGAGTTTCCATGACACAGCACCCTCAATACATTACAGTCAGGTAGAGTGAATGGGGATGCTGGAGCATGGCAATTGATTGTAGCCAGTTTCTGTTGAGCAGCAAATTGATTTTTTTTTCGATCATAATGGTATTATGGCATTCCTTTAGGAATGATCGTGGAAGGGAGATGCTCAGCCTAGTAGAGGGCCTCCTGGAGAGTACACCTACAGTTAGCAGTGTATGCGTCGATTCACGAACTATCAGAGACTTCTTTTTTTCGATGTAACTTAGATGAAGACTATGCTAGTACATATATCTGAACATGAAGATTAATTGTGCCTTTCTCTTTAATTTTCAGGGCGTCAGGCAACCATTTGTTATCGAGACGGTTAAAGCTGACGATGAAGCAAAACAGGGTATGAAGTGAGCTATTAGATGTTTATTCCCGGGTTTTCTACATTTATGAGATTGAATTCTATACTAAGATACTCCTAAACAGTCACCTAAGCTTGAAAATTTTGCAGGGAGAGGACCTTCTCAGCCAGCTCCGACATTTGTCGGCAATGTTATAGCCTTCCTACTGAATCTGGTTAGTATTGCTCGACCATATTTCGCATACATAAGATGGATCGAACACATGTATATAGTAAAAATACTTCTTTTGGTTTGATTATTCAGATTGGGCCGAAGGGGCTAGAGTTTGCTCGCTACTCTCTGGATTATCACACGATAAGGAATTACCTCCATGTGAATCGGGCATGGGGCAAGCAAAGGTATATATATATTCTTGATTTTGTAGGTTTAATCTTGATGTGAATATACAATTAACCTGAGATGGTTTACTCAACTGGTTGTTGACATGAACACAGAGCGGAGCAGCACATTCCTTCCTATGCCAAGAAGATTGTGGAGGCGTACGACAAGGACGGACGCATCGAGTCAATGCTCCAGTAGCATGGGACGCTAGTCTGCATTCTAGATTATTATTATTTTTCCTCATATCGACTTGTTCATTCTAGTCAGTATATCCCATAGTTATGTACATTCCTGAGCACACAGCCAGGGTTTAGGGGAATTTCCTCTTTACTAATTTTTTACATGTCTTATCTGACTGTCTTCCTGGGAGAATCTCCCGATAAAACAGTCGGGGGCTAGGGGAACTATACATATTACGTGTACATTGATCAAATATGAAATTTCTTGTATAGAATTGGAAAATGGTAAGTATTCTTGACCAGCCTTGCCTGACATGCTATATATAGTTCAAAAAATTAAAAATTATACTAGTCAGATGGGGTAATAGACAACAGATAACCTTATTCTAATGAGAGGAGAAAGTAAGGTTTTGACAAGACTAGCAGTTTTTACACACATTCATTTAAATATGTTTACATATTCATTTAAATCAGTTGCATACATTGATAATCGGCCTATTAAGTTGCTCGAGGTGATAAGAAATGGGTGCAATATATAGTTGTTTTTAGCACTAATAGATGATGAGCTTAATCCATGGTGTTTCCTCGGAGTCTCGGAGATGAGAGGGGTTGATATTCTGGTGCTTCTACCTTTTACTGGAGCTACATGGAAGGTTGATGACTAATTGACTATGCACCTTCAATTAGAGCTGTTATCCAGATGGACACGGCTAGATCGCGAGCGCTAGTGACATGGACACGGCTAGATCGCGCGCGCTAGCGGCATATCGCTAACCAGCGACGCCCTTCTCTTTCAAAAACGTTACTAGTACACTTTATGCCGCTAACCAGCGACGCCCTTCTCTTTCAAAAACGTTACTAGTACACTCAACGGTACATGCCTTTTTTTTTTCTTCCTAGAGAATTTTCTCCTAAATTACTTATCCGATCTATAATCCGATTACACTGTTATGATCGTTGCAATTAAATCTTTACAACAAGATCTTACACGATTATATTCTGATAAAAAAATATCTATGTTGTAAATTACTTTTATTATATATGTAAGTTACTTTTGTCCTATACATAAATTACTTTTAGATTTAAGCTCTTTAATAACTTATATATTTTAAATCGCGTATTATTTTCATGATCTATTTACATCATTGTACTCTACATAAAATATGAGACAAAACAAGATCCATGTTGAATATATTCAAACATTTCATTAATTTAAAAGTAATTTATTTAAATTGTAGTAGTAACTTAGCTATTCAATAGATGTAACTTAGCTATGCAATAGAAGTAAGTTGTTACAACATTATAATTAAATTCGAGAGAAAAATATTTTGTATCTAAAAATTAAATTTAAAGTCCATAAATTATAAAATTGACTAAAAACTATAATAAACATAATCGACTTAAAGCATTATGAATATATAAAAAGTAATTTATATATATGATAAAAGTAACTTAAGTATATGATAAAAGTAACTTAACTATATAATAAAAGTAATTTACAAGTATAAATATTTTTTCATCGTAGTATACTCATGTAAGATCTAGTTTTGAAGATTTAATTGCAACGAATGCAATGGTGTAATCGGATTATAGATCGGATAAGTAATTTGAGAGAACTTTGTAAGGGGAAAAAATACATGCATGTGTAATAGAAAAAAAAGGCATGCATGTGCGCTGGCTTCTCCACGACTTCTATGGTTGGCGTCGCACGATAAGACAATATCGAGAGGCCTCACTGATTAGTTTTTGCGTATCCCGACGGTGACTTCAGCAACTCGAGCCGTCAATTCTCTGCTCTGTTACAAGTCAACTATTAGGATCTACTACTCAAGTTGTTCTTTCATGCTACAAATTCATGCCAGTAAATTGAGAAATGTGTAGAACACCGGTGAAAGGTTCTGGGTATTGTATTTACCCCCAAAGATGTCAAAGAATTGTTGGTGCCATTGGGATCCAGGAGATTTTCCATCAGCTTGGGGACAAGCTGAATTTCAAATCAGAGTCGAGGATACCGCAATACTTTTAAATCATTTTCACTTGTATTTGAATGTATTTAGCAATTGGTTTGAATTTTCTACCAACAGAGTCGAGGATACCACAATAAGAATACAAAGATATAAAAAATTCATCTTCATATATTAGTCCATAGGTATGGGAACTGAAAGAAGATTTCAAACCAACCATTCAGCATCTGGGGACTGGGTCGAAACAGCCGAGGAACAAAAGTAAATGTAGTGCTAAATTTCAGCTTACAGCAACTATTACAGGTTTTGCAGAACCATGTGAATTTGCATGCATCCTGATGTTATTACATAATCCAAATCTAAGGCACGTTCATTGATCAATACAGACAGAATCAAGCAGCTTGGCGGTTTCCTCGCTGACTTCCACATTTTCGATCTTAAGGCGGTGCCTCATCCCAGGGAGCTTCTTCCCAGCAGCTGCATACGTGCGAACCAGTGGTTCAAACACCACCGTGCCCAAATCCTTCTGTACCTTCTTTAATACCTCGACAAATTTCTCAGCTCCATCTACATCTTTGTTCTTCTCAAAGTAATCCATCAAGGTTTCAGTCACTTCATGTGGTGGCACCCAGATCCTACCAGCGCTGTGCCCTTTCTTGATTGCACGATCAGCGCACCAGTGAACCATCTTGAGATCCCCTTCCTTGAGATAATGTTCCATGAAAATTTCCCAGGTCTTAGCATTAAGTCTTCCACCACGCATCTTGGCACGCTTCTTGACAGCAACAGCTTTGTCAAACATACCCTCTGTAATATATGCTTTGATCATGGCATTTGCAACCCGGATATCATATTTAGGATGCTTCAATTCCCCATCTGTGCCCTTGTCCTTGGTTGCCTTGACATCAGATTCATTAGATGACGTTTCAGCTTTCCCAGGGGCCTTTGTGTTAGTCTTAGGTGGATTGATGTACTGAGCTTCCCACTCTTTGAAACAGGCCTCAGCACCAGGTAGATCCTTCAAATTTGCCAAGGCTTGAATCATGTTAAGGTAACTCATGTTTGCCCTTCTTGGTTGATTCCGCTTCAATGATCGCCAAACACGATGAACTTCCACTAAATTTTGTGCTCTTGCATATAATGTAATGAGGAACTGGTATGCTTCAAGATCATTGCTAGTGTTCCGCTTCTCCAGCTCCTTCAGGGCAGCTTCTGCTTTCTCAAACAGTCCAGCATCAACATATATAGAAGCCAGGTTACTGTAGGTTGTCCAATCAGGAGTAACACGACCATCCCGTTTCATCTCTTCAATCACCCTCTCAACCCCTTTTATGTCTACACGAGCTGCGAGCGCCCTCATCCAAACATTATAGGTATAAATATCAGGCAACACATCATCGGCTTTCATATCCTGGATGACACTAGGGACCTTCTCATGTTGGTTGACTTTCGTGTATAGTGTCATTAAGCTGTTATAGCACATGGCAGTGAAAGCAAAGTTGAGTTCCTTCATTTTTTCCATAAGGGCTTCAGCCTTCTCGGTCATTAAGTCTTTGCAGTAACAGTTAAGAAGAGCACCATATGTGAGATGAGTTTTGGAAGTTTCTGGGAGGTCCAGGAAGTACTTCTCAGCAGCAGCAATGCCTCTTGATTTGGCAACGAGATCAAGGCGGATTGCCTGGTCACTGACTGTAGGATTCATGCCTCTTCTTGCCATGACTTCAGAAAGCTACAGAAATATTTTTTTTAAAAAAAAGAAAATATATTTAGCATTAGCTTGGAGGTATAATTTCAAATCCAGAACCCACAAGCAGGTAAAAAAAAATAGTGATTTTTCATATGGAATTAGCTCGGCATATATGCCCTGCTTGCTGCATTTGAAATTAACATACATCAGAATGAAAACACGCAATCTATATTTTCCGCATTTCAAAATAACATGAGTGGTTCAAACGCATACATATTTACATTAATAGTATCATTCATTTCAACTAGTATAATTTTACCGTATATGCTACACATTAATTACATTCGGTGCAATTTTGTATCAGTTATATACAAAAGGGTGGATAAGGGAATGCAATACAGCAATAATTCTATACAAAATTCATGGTCCAAAACATGAATGATACACTTCACACAGAAAGAAAGCATAGAAATCAATCCTAAAAAACAAAAACAATAGATGCAGTCAGTCAAACCAAAAATCCAAAAACAATTTCAGGTTAAAACATTTAGAAAATACAATCATTTACACTACAATGGTGCCAAACATATTCAGATGCTAAGAGTCACGGTGTTCCAAGTGCAAATTAGTGTGTGAACTTGTAAAAATAGAACTGCCAAAAGATTGCAAGGTTGAAGTTACCATTAGATACTGAACACAGCCGACACATTATTGTTATAGGATGGCTCAACGTGGATAAATAGTTGGGAATTTGGAATGACGTAGATTAACATAGGACACCGTGATATTCATTGAACTGAACATGGGAAATAGAACTTCTAGAAGAGATGAATATTAACTCATAAGAAAAGAGAGAAAATGAGTTTTCAGTATGCATTCTTGCTCTTTCCTAACAAAGCAGTACAAATAGGAAAGCATAAACAGGAAACATAAGAAAAGAGAGAAAATGAGTTTTCAGTATGCATTCTTGCTCTTTCCTAACAAAGCAGTACAAATAGGAAAGCATAAACAGGAAACTGATTCTGCTAGGAAGGCAAGAAACTGGCACTACAGGTGTCGAAAGAAACTAATTATCCCACTGTCCATATCCTTAGCAGCATGCAAATAATAATGAGACATCATTAGTTCTGTTCATTGTTACATAAGAACAAACAGATTGGTCTCCAGCCAGTTATACTGTTGAGATGCCCCCATTTCACTGTAAAACGGTACACCCCTGAAAGACAAAACTACAAGCAGACTGTATGATCTGATCGCGGCAATCTAGAAGTACTCGTAGTATTTCAGTAACCTATACTGAAACCTATGAAAAATTGAAGCGAATACGAACCCAAAGGTCAGCATATTAATATGGGTAGACAGTCGAGTTCTATTTCACAAAGGCTGAACTGCTGATGATCAACCAAACAACTCGGCTTAAAACATATATATGGGCCACCTAGGATACCATTTCACCCGTGTACAAAATACTTCGATTGTCATTCAGAACATTTGATAACATTAGCACATAATCAAATTAAGCATTTCACGTTTTCTTTCTCCCAAAATAAATTAAGTATTTCAGCATTTTGCTGAATGGAACTAACAATTCCACCTGACTAAACGCACCGATATATATTTGATCTCAAAGGGGGATAAATTTAATTTGCAGCAATAAAGAAACCCATCTTCACAAGATATACAAGATAGAGACACTATCGCATAAACATCTCAAACAGTTTCATACTTCCAGCATGGTCAGATCTAGCAACCACACACGAATGACGAACAGATCGGGGTCTGACCTTGAGGGCGGGGCGGTAGAGGGCCTGCTTCCGGAGGCGGCGGACGCAGACGCCGACCTCCCACTTGAAGGCGCGCTTCCGGCTGTCGAGGAAGCCGTCCACCTCCTCCCGCACGGCCTGCGGCGTGGAGCCCCGGCGGAACAGCCGCCGGTACAGCGCCTCGTCGACGTACTTCTTGCTCGATCGCCGCGCCACGTCCTTCACCCGCGTCGCCATCTCGCCGCCGCCGCCGACTACTCCGCCGCCGCCGCCGCCGGGGTTTTGAGGGTTTTTGGGGCGGCGCTGTCGCGAGGAGAGGAGAGGAGAGGATGGGTGAGCTCGCGTTGCCTTACCACACTCGGCTTGTTGGGCCCTGGCCTTTACTGGGCCGCGGCCTACATACGTCTTGAAGTGCGTACTGTTGTTGTAGATTGGAATAAGTTCACCGGTTGGTCCCTCAACTTAACGGCGAGAATTTTTTAGCCCCTTAACCACAAAACCAGAAATGTATACCCCTAAACTTACTTAAACTGTTTAAAGGAGGTCCCATGGCAGTATTGACTCAATTTTTGTCCGGCTTTGCTGACGTGGCATCCTAGTCAGCAAAAAAAAAAATGTGAGACCCATAGGTAAGTGAGAAAAATGTGGGGTCAACTTGTCAGCAATCTCTTTCTCTTTTCCTTTTTCTCTTCTTCTCTTTTGTTTTTATGTTTGCCGCAGAGAGAGAGCGGCAACGACACTCTTCTTCTCTTTTGTTTTTATGTTTGCCGCAGAGAGAGAGCGGCAACGACACTCTTCTTCTCTTTTGTTTTTATGTAGCAACGGCACGCGGCCGGAGGTAGGCAGGGCAGCGGCGGCAGCGGGATATATATAACTTTGTAGTGGATGAATTTTTCATTGAGGTTGTCGTTTGGATGTCAAAAATATGTTATAAGTTCAAATATATTTGGATAAGCGAATTTTTAAGATTTCTAAACGATCTCGGATGGTGATAAAATTTATATGAAAGTTTCCTTGTAGTATAAGTTTCAGTGAAGAGTAGTTTCAAAATAATAGTATTTGCTTTCGAGAAAAAGTGTTAGCTAGTTGAGATAGTAAGAATGATTTGTGGGAGGAGAGGTCTAAGTTTGAATCTTGCATAAAGCATGCGCGCGAATATTGTATGAAAATTCTTTTAGTTGTGGGAGTTGAAGCGTGAATACTGTGTGAAAAATCTTTCGAGTTGTAACAATTGAAGCTAGGTCATGTATAGGCATCAAATGTTTAGACACATACATAAAGCATTATATGTGGACAAAAAACCAATTGCACAGTTTGCATGTAAATTGCGAGACGATTCTTTTGAGCCTAATTACCAATTGCACAGTTTGCATGTAAATTGCGAGACGATTCTTTTGAACCTAATTACGCCATGATTTGACAATGTGATGCTACAGTAAACATTTGCTAATGACGGATTAATTAGGCTTAAAAATTCGTCTTGTAGTTTACAGGCGGAATCTGTAATTTGTTTTGTTATTAGTCTACGTTTAATACTTCAAATATGTGTTCGTATACTTAAAAAATTTTGACACACGAACTAACTAAACACGACTATAGTTGCGTAGTAAAATATAAGATTATTTTTAGGTTTTTTGCCCCTAAAAAAAAATAAAAATAGGACCACCCTGTAGGTCCCATTTCTATATTAGAACCGGTACCAATGAGGGTGTTCTTCTATATTGGTGTCAATTAAAAAAAAAAGATCGACACTATAAAGGATTTAGAATCGGTGGTTTCGACGGTCTCATTTACAAGTATATACACCTATGTAGAACCAGCACCTAAGCAGACACCCACTATATAAATTGCATTGCAAACTTTTCGTAAATTCAAACAACTGTACCTTTTCGTAAACCCAAACAACTTTTTTGTAGGCGTTCTCGGATTGGCCCGGGGTGAGCAGAGTAACCGAACATATGTAGCAACCCGGCATTGTCCGAACTCATCGATGATCGAATTATAGGAGAATAATACCCTTTTTTTTATATTCTTTTTTAAAAGCAGCAAGGTCTGATAGGTAGGAGTAGGAAGCATTGGGAATTAGACTTGAAGCAGCAACGATTGGCTTCTCTACTGCTCGTGAATCTCCAGCCGATCTCCTGTGCTCAAGCAGGAACTTGTGAAGACAGGAGATTATTTTGGATGCAGTTAGTTGTTAGAGTCTGCATGGTGTAGGCGCAGCGAAGCAAGCGACAGAATTTGAATTATGAAATAGATCTTCAGAAGTCAATGTATCCCAAGATTATAGCAAATTTTGCTATAGAACACTTAGGCCTTGTTTAGTTCCAAACTTTTTCTTCAAATTTCAACTTTTCCATCACATCAAAACTTTCCTACACACATAAACTTCCAACTTTTCTATCACATCGTTCCAATTTCAACCAAACTTCTAATTTTAGCGTGAACTAAACACACCCTAAAGTTTGTGTACTTGCTGTCGTACATATCTTAAAAATATGTTATGGCTGAAAGACGTCCCAAAAATTTGGTAGTTTGCTGCAGGACACTTTCGAGTAAATTAGAGAGATAAATTCTTCTAATAGACGAGAATGTCCCTAGGATCACATATTTCTAACATGATCTTAAAGTGAAAATTCGAAAATTATGCAACTCTAAATATGTTATCATCCCAAATTTATTGCTAGCATGAGCTTAGAAGCTTTTGGCCGTAGGTGCATTCTCGTCTATTTAAAAATTTTCACTCTTCGATTGGGTCGGAAGTGTTCTCCAATAAATTATGAAATTTTTAGGGTTTCATTCAGCCATAACATATTTTTACAATGTTCATCGGCAATTACACAATTTCTATAGCAAAATTTGTCTAATATTGTTATGCAAGAAATTGTGTCAAGATTGTTGATACATAACCATCCGTTCAATGACTACTCCACACCCATTCAGTGACTACCATATGGAACTTAGTAAGAAGAGACCCATATTTATCATGTGCTAGGATGTAATTAATCTTGTACCTATATATTAAACTGATTGAACGTGGGTAATTATCATTTCATTTTTTTCTCTCTAGCTAGTTGAGCCGGATATATGTTAAAACAATGGCAGTGGTGTGTTTTGGCAAATTACCGCAAAACCAAAGTGAACTGACAACAGGGGTGGTGTGTACATACTTGTTCATATCGTATACAAGAGGGATGCGAACCGAGTAAGGAGTGAGTTTTTCATCCATCAAAGATTTTCTCACACATGAGAAATGCTCAGGGATCTTCCGGCTAGCTTTACGATGTGGTGGGCTAAACGACTTCTAATTATTTGATATTAGGTCATTCTCTAATATTCGCATCTTTAAGATTTTCTCACGCATTGTATTTGTTATAAACTTTGTGAGTATTCCAGAGTCAGTCCAAGTACTAGAGCAGTAATATTGATATTTTAATTTCTAATATAAAGCATGAGTATCCATTTCATTATATTAGACATCTGGAGTTGAGAAGCAGAAATTTCAATTTATTTTGTACACACAAGATCTAATGAACCATGCTTTGTCAAAGGCAGTACGATACAAATTAGGCCCTCTAAATAATTTAGGCTTATAAGCTAACTTATAAGACAAAAAGTCTAAGCCTAAACAAACAAGCAGCTTTTTCATTTGGCTTTTTTAAAGCCATAAGCCACTCTAACATTATTAGGCCCTTTTTGTTTAGGCTTATAAGCCAACTTATAAGTCGAAAAGTCTAAGCCTAAACAAACCAGCAGCTTTTCCATTTGGCTTTTTTGAAGCCACAAGCCACTCTAACACTATTAAGCCAAAAGCTAGATTGGAGAAGCTTTTTTGGCTTATGTGAGGTAGATGTATGACTCAACCACTAAACTTAGGACATTAAATCCATTGGCTTATAAATCATATAAGCCAATAAGCTGACTTAAAAATCTAAGCCAATAAACCTAAGCCTAAACAAAGAGGGCCTAAGCCAAAAACTAGTTGGAGAAGCTTTATTGACTTAAATGAGGTAGATGTATGACTCCATCACCAAACTTAAGACATTAAATCCACCAACTTATAAATCATATAAGCCAATAAGTTGTCTTAAAAGTCTAAGTCAATAAGCCTAAGCCTAAACAAAGAGGGCCTTAAACAGTCTCCAATAAACTCACCTTTACTCCAGTATATATAGACATAGTCCGATCGCCAAAATGACAACCTGCATAGTTTATCTTGGTCTACGTGGAGGTTCTCTATGCCAAAAGAAATATGCAAAGATAGCTCAAAGAGAACGCAACAAACTTTTTTTTAAGTACAGCAAACCATACCATCAAGAGTCAAATGTATCTCAGACACAACACCAAATCCACCGGAATAGTATGAGCATATAAAGGTTTGATCATCCTTCTACTATCATAAACCTATTATTCACTCTAGCAGCTCTGCTCCAGAAAATTAGGCAAGAATACCGGATTGTAAAAGCACAAGAATGAAAAAATAAAAAAGAATAGAATGTCATGTCGATTGTATTCTTCCTAGATTAGGAGTACAATAAAATTTTGAAACTGTTGTTTAGATGAGACACAGGAACAAGAAATTTTAAGACATGGGAATCAGAAAACATGAGGAGCGACATTGAGACCCCATGCTTGTTTCCTGCAGAAGTTCCTATATTAAAAAAAATGCACATATACTTCGTATGAATTTCAGATGAATTGGTAGGGGCAACTCTTTGTTACAAAGGGTTTCATACAGAATTTTTTCCATATAAGATTGAATTCCTGAAACAATTTTACATTTCTCCTTTATCGAGAAAAAAACCTTCTTTGTCTATGATCTGAACTACTGCTTCAGTTACTTTTGCTCTCCAGCAGTTTGAGAGGCAAAGGTACTCAACAAGAATATACCAGTTTCGGGGAACTCTATAACAACCTCATCTTTTCGCTTATGTTTATGCTTATCAGCCAAAATTTAAATTTTCAACTAGATTTGGAGTTGATTTTGGGGTTTTCTTATCAAGTTTATTTTTCAGCCTTTGCTATTAGATCGCTAAGAATACGTATATAAAATTTCTATTTTTCGTTTACAAATATATCGAAATGATGGGGCCATAAATTATTACTTAGCTTTCCAAATGACCCCATTATAGCCAATTTCTAATGAACTCTTTTCTTCAAGAGACATTAACATTGTCTAGTGCAGTTCCGGCCTCTGCTGCCAACAAAAGGTCCACATAACAGTTTTTTTTTTTTAGAAAATAGGATAATCCCGACCTCTACATAGTCCATAACAGTATAACACACTCGCTAGTGTGTACCTTGAATAGTGTACAAAATAGTTGTTGAAAAGATGTACTTGTCTTAGAAATCACCAATGCAACACATATACTATTACCATCCTAAAACTTTAACATTTTTTTAGTTGCACATGTGGTAGCAGGCAAATTAAATCTTGATATGTACTCCATGTGAGCACATAACTGATCACCATCCAATGGCTGATTGGCTGGTGAATGATTGTGTTGTGAGCTATACCCAATTCACCTCGCTGCATGCATATAGAGACCTGTTATATAGTAGGCCAAGGGTCCATGTCTATAAGAGTATGGCAACAGCACCCAACTGATCGAATGTATAGAATTCCATGAGCTACCAAAACACAAAACATGATGGGGTCAGGAATAGCGCGCACCGATAGGAATAGGAGGCATTATGGACTCAAGTCATCGAAATCGAAAAGATTTAATATGACAAGTGATGTGGATAAGGCCTCTGCATTAATTCAGTGTTTGTTCTCACTGCTACATAACATGGTATAGGTGCCGGTTTACAAGGGTTCATAGGTGCCAGATTTTCACTCATCACCAATTAGTCGGCCCCAATAGAAGAAACCAACACCTATGCGAAAAGTACAACCAACACCTATATATTCACACAAGTCAACCAAAAAGAGCTGGCTCGAATTGAGCCGAACTCAAACGCCGTCACCGCCCCACATCGAGTTGCTCCCGACATCCCAAATCAAATTGAAATCTCAAATCCCCACATCAAATTGACATCACAGATCGAATGAACATACTCAACAACAAAATCATCCACAAATTCACAAAAAACATCTACAAAAAATCTACAATAGAGACTGGGAAGGGGAGGGCGAGGGGCTGGCCACCAGGCTTCTCCGCTCTACCTTCTTTCTGACCGGAGGGGAGGGTCGGGCGCTGCTGTCGCCTCCCCTCGGGCGTCGCCGCCTGCCACATCCCCTACAGCCAGATACGGTGGAGGGGAGGGCGCTGCCGCCGCCCGCTGTTCCCGAGCTCTGCTTGCATATGGATCGGAGAGGAAGAGGACGGACGGAGGAGGAGGAGGAGGAGGAAAGGAGAGGATAAGTTCACCGGCAGGGAGAGGAGGGCCGCGGAGACGAGTGGAGAGGGGGCTGGAGAGGACCGAGGGGAGGGAACCAGGGAAGGGGCCAGAGGGGAGGGAGGAGGAGGGCGCGGCGGAGAAGAGGAAAGGCGCGCGATTGACGTGTGCGATTGTGGATAAGGATAAGGAGGAAACATGCACGAGTGGATATAGGCGGCCGGCTCGGCTCGCCCATGTTAGCTTGGTTCAATATATAGGTGCCAGTTTTATAGAAGAACCAACACCTATAATATAATACCTATAGTATTGGTACCGGTTTTAACTAATGAACTGCCACCTATAATTCTTAAAGGGGCCGGTTCTTTATTTTTTTTCACTGTGCAGAGGTGGGAAAAGGCCTATAAGTACCGATTCTTTTAAAAAACCAAACACCTATAAGGCCAGTCCCTATGAAGGTTTTTATAGTAGTGTTTTTACATGTTTTTGTGAAACAAAGACGAATATGAAGATGAAGATAATAATATTCTTTGCATGTTCTACTGAGATCAGATGGGGGGAGGCGATAAGAAGTTGAAGGAGTATATAGGTGTTGGTTCATTACACGTACAAATATCCGCACCACTGGCAGGTCTAGTAGGACGCAAAGCATGCAAAACACATCGGAATATACATGATTTACATACACCGAGGATCTATGTGTCAAAGAAATATGTGTATAGCTTGAAGATAACACGCCAAACTTTAGTACAGCAAACAATACCATCACGAGTATTCAGACATTGACAAATAATAAATCAATAACTCAATTTGGGAGGAGGGACTCCCATTTTTGTCAGGACTCGTGAAATTAACAGTACTTTGTTAAATATGGGTTTCTGGATAATTAATTAATAATAGTAAACAAGTCAGATTCTGGGAAGATAAATGGTTAGGAAATACAGCCCTTAAGGACATATACCCGTCTTTGTACTCTATAGTTCGTAGGAGAAATTTTTCGATCGCATATTATGAGTTATGTTTCACTTAATGTTTCTTTTAGTAGAGCGTTAGTACGTAAGACAAAATTTGATCTATTGGTATAACTTATATGCTTTAATTGTGCAAATACATTTGTTAGAAGAAAATGACATTTCTAAATTGAATTTTCATCAAAGTGGTCAATTCTCTATATGATCTATGCACTTAATCTTAATTAATAATGGTTGTGTTGAAAGGAATAATATTATTTAGAAACTTAAGATGTCTCTTAAGATCAATATTTTTATGTGGTATTTGCTTAAAGGGGTAGTGTTAACAAAAGATAATTGAGATAATCCCTTATATGCCACTGAAAATTGGTCTGATCCCTTATATGCCACTAAAAATTGGCTCTTCCCTTATATGCCATTGGTCCAAATTTGCTCACTCTCTCATGCCACTCTCGTCTATTGACAGTGTGTTAACCGTTAATTCTCAAGTAAAAAATATATATTTGCCCTTCTGAGTTAACGGTTAGACATGTCCTATACTCAGAAGGGCAAATATGTCTTTTTTACTTAAGAGTTAACGGTTAACAGACGGGAGTGACATGAGAGGGTGTGTAAATTTAGAACAGTGGCATATAAGTGAAGAGCCAATTTTTAGTGGCATATAAGGGATCAGACCAATTTTTAGTGGCATATAAGAGATTATCTCAAGATAATTTGGTTAGATAGAATTGGAATAGTAGTATGAGATATTCTTTTGAAAATGAGACAATACATCATTTGTTTGTAGATTGTCATTTTGCAAGATTTCTATGTAGCAAAACAATTTTCTTCTGGGTTATATCCTCCACATAGTATATCTCATATTTTTAGGAATTGGCTTGTGGGTATTGATACAAAGACAAATAAGCTATATGCTGGCCTCTATGTCTTAGTAGAAATGATATGGTTTTTGATAAATCACCATCATAATCTTATATACTGGTACTTTTTAGAGCAATGTATTGCCTCTAGTGTTGGGCTCAACTACAAAGGTGTGATGACGATATCAAGCTAATAGAGAATGCTTGTTGGAAACTTGAGTCTACGGTCATGCAGTTTTTTGCCAACTTCGGGTGGTGATTCACAAATAGGATTCTATAAATTATGATTTCTTTATCTTGTGTTGGTGCTTATTAGTTTGTGCTTGCATTTTGTTAAATTTTGGTGTGTTCGTGTGAACCATTTGGTGTGTGGTCGCTTTTGAGTGAATTTCTATAACAATTGGTTGTAACTCGTTGAGCAAAGACCGGATTATTTAAAAATGACACCGATAAGATTAAGGGTTGACCATCCTCCCTTGTGCCAAAAACGTATTATCCTCGAAGGCCCTGCTCCAGAAATTTAGTACTTCTTTGTTTTACTGGATTGTAAAAACAAAAGAATGGAAAGAACAGAAGAATAGAATGTTTTTGTTCACTGTATTCTTACTAGATTATAAACAGAAGAAAATTTTGAAAATTTCATTCAGATGAAACATAGGAAAAACCAAGAAACTCAAGATATGGGAATGAGAAAACATGAGATGGGACAATGAGATCTCATGCTTGTCTTCTTCCAAAGTTTCTATCGAAAATGAACATATATTTATCTGAATTTCGAAGGAATCTGTAATGACTCTTTTGTTTCAAAGGGTTTCATATATATGGATATTTTCCATAAGATTGAATTCCTCAAACACTTTCCCTTTGACCAAAAGCAATAAATGTCTGAACAAATAGATGTATTTTTATTTGTTCTTTTTTCTTTTTATTGTCCAGCAAGAATGTACGTACCTATTCCAAATAACTTTAAATTATTGACTTTCCAGATAACCCAATTATAGCAAATCAATCTAGCTAAGAACGAGTCGAACTGGACACTGTCATGTTCTCTAGAACTAATCTACTTCTAATTTCTCGTACACCATAATGTTTGTAGTAGTAAAATCCTACCATAGGAAAGTAAATTTTGGTGTGTATCTTGAAGAGTTTAGTGTACAATGTACCGGATGGTTTGTTGAAAGGATGTACTTGTCTCATTAATCACCGACGCAATAAATATACTATCATCCTAAAACAGAACATTTCGTTAGCTGCAGTACACATGCATGCTCGAGGTAGTCCATGAGCACATAACTGATCATCATCCCAATGGTTGGTAAATAATATAATTGTCTTGTGAGTTATGCCATTCACAGTTCACCTCGCTGCATACAAACCTTAGAGATACACCTACGCATTGCGCACTAGGCAGAGGCAGAGGCGGAGACAGGAGTAGGGCAGCTTGGGCTACAGCCCTACTCCTGATCCTAAATATGCATTGAAATTCTATTTTAAAATTTCAAAAACTAGAAGATAAAGACAAAATTATATAAATTCAACTAATTGAGCCCTATGCTTGAAAAAATTCTGGCTCCGCCACTAGGCAGAGGGTCCATGCCTATAAGAACGTGGCAACAAACGCCCAACTGACCCAATTATATATAGAGTTCCATGAGCTACCTGAACAGAAGATGATGGTGATACGATCGAATAGCACAGACTGGTAGCTAGGAAAGGAAGGCATTGGGAACTCAATTCCATCGCAATCTGAAATATATGGTAGTATGGTCTTTGTGGGAAGTAGTGCATGCAAAACACGATCATCATTGTCGAACAGCTGAGCTCAGATGGGAGGGGGAATCCGGCCTTGATTTGGAAAGAACGTACTCCCTCCCTCCCAAAAAAAATTATTCCTAGCATCTTAACATAGAATTAGTGAAGAGTGAGAATGAATAAAATATCCTTAATCATTAAAAAAATAGTAAGAGTAATAGATAAGTAAAGGGTATTGAAAAGATAAAACTTCTTGTTTTATATGCTGAGAGTAGGTGATAAAAGTGGGTTTTTTGGACAAAATTTAAACTCCTAGAAGTTTAGGTTTTTTTTTTTTGTAGGAGGGAGTATAGATTTTAAACATAAAAATTCATATATCAATCATCAGTCCAGTTCCTTGGATTAGACAAGTATATAAACTAAAGCTGAATTAGACGCGTAAACTGAATCTGACGTTGATGACCTATGATGTTCTCCATTCTCCAACAACTACTGAACTCGTCATACTTTTTCTTTAGAAATGTACAGGGAAGTAGTATATTTGAGTGTCCACGCACTTCGTCCGAAAACATATACTCATATGGGTCATAATCCCAGCTAGGAAGTTGAATGAAAATCTCAGCCCAGGCCTAGTATTCAAGCCCATTGAAGCAAAGCCTATTAGGAGTAAATGTCCAATTCTTTTTTATATTTTCGTGACATTTGCTAGTTAGTATGCACGGGATGTTTGTGCGTATAGGATATGTTTACAAGGTACTGAGTTCAAATCTTTATACGAGCGAATTTTAGATTGGTTGTTTGAGGGGCTAAGTTCCCGACTTAAAGCGCTATATATATATCCGGTTAAATGTAGAGGACGGGTAAAAAATACATTTCTCTAAAAATATAAGAATAAAATAAAATAAAATAAAATAAAATAAAAAACTATTAAAAATGCCAGGGGATTGAAAGATAGCCAAATGGTAACCCGTGATACTGACCTTAGATGGCAAAAAAAATTAAACTAGCATCTCAAAAGTGACATCCATGGGTGCATGCGTGCATCGAATATTATGTCAGAGAAACTCTGGAAGGCATGACCAAGTCAATTACTGACACAAGTTTAATCATCACCTAGGAAAAAAGGCGCAGGCATCAAAGACAAAGTAGACGGGGAGGCCTAACGGGCGATCAGTCGCGCCCCTTGACCAGCGCGCGATCAGTTCTAACCTCCCTCTGGTCTCTCCTCTCTACTACTGCATGTATACAGGGCAGCGGACGGCGCGTCGCTTGGAGTGCCCGCGTTTTCCTTTCTTTTTTCGGTTTCTCTTTTCTTTCATGTGAGCTCCCGCTTTTTCCCTTTTTTTTGTCTCTTTTTTTTGTTTTTCCTGTTTTTCTTACGTTCCTTCCGTTTCATTTTTTTCTTTTCGTATCTTTTTCTGTTTTTAATACATATGTATGCAAACTTTATATACGTACAAATACAAACTTTATATACATGTACTTTTAGGTTTTTATATGTACGTATACCAATTTTGTATACATGTATACAAAGTTTGTATACACATATATAAAGTTTGTATACGTGTATTTTTTGGTTTTTATACGTACGTATACCAATTTTATATACACATATACAAAGTTTATATAAACATATATAAAGTTTATATACGTGTATTTTTTAGGTTTTTATACGTACGTACTAATACAAACTTTATATACGCGTATACAAACTTTGCATCCCGTACATACATATATATAAACTTTGTATACGCGTATGTAAAGTTTAGATACATGCATATACGTGCGTATTAAAAAGCCGAAAAAACTGAAAAAGATACAGAAAGAAAAAAAACAGAAAAAAACATGTGCAAAAAAAGAAAATAAAACCGGACGAAAAAGGTACGAAGAGAAAAAAACAGAAAAGAAGAAAACCATGCGCAAAAAAAACCAAAAAAAAATGGAGAAACCGCATGCTGCCCGCGGCCCCCTCTCCGCGCGTGACAAGTGTCCAGTCGCGCGGGGGAGGGCGCGCGCGGCTGATCGCTCGTTAGCCTTTTCGACAAGTAGACAACATAGAGGCTATGCAATTAATTCCCATTGATCAAAATGGTTAATCACTTCGCACTACTACATGATAGACGCCACCCCCTTTTGTTTCCATGTGGTCCATAAGTGGAACCGCATGGAAAAATAGGGGGACAGGCGCCGGGTTGTCACTCGCATGGGAAAGCGCATACCGTGCGGACGGCTTAAACCAACCGCACACGAATTTTCACCTGCATGGGCCCACCGCTTTTAACCGCGCCAGCACACATCTCTCTCCGCCACGGCGGATCCGGCGGCGCGCGCGCCCCCTCCCCTCCTTCCCCTTGCAGATCTGGCGGAGGGGGCGGCGGATCCGGCGGCGCGCGGCCCCTCCCCTCCCTTGCAGATCCGGTGGAGGGGAGGGGGCCCAGCGGAGCGGCGGCATGCGTCAGCGGCCAGCATGGAGGTGGGGCGATAGCGTCGGCGACCGGCGTGAAGGTGGCACGACGGCATCGGCGACCAGCGGATCTATCTCTCCCTCTCCTTCTCTCTTTGCTATTCTCTTTGTTATTTGTGATTCTTTGTGATTTGTGAGATGCGTTCTTGGATTTCATTTGTTGATGTGAGATGTGTTCTTGTGATGTGAGATCATTGTGTGTCGATGTGCGACTACGGATTCGGCGCTGGTGACGGGAGCGGGCGGCGGATCCGTAGCCGGCGACCGCGGGGGTGATGGCGGTGGCGGATTAGGTTAGGGTTTTTTTTCTTTTTTTGTTTCAATTTTTTGTTTTTCCGTGTAGGCGGCTTAAGCTCCCGCACGCGAAAATCACGATTTTCCCAAACGACTGGGTGCGTGCGGGCGCCTGTTGACGGTCGTTAGCGATCAGTTTCGACCGTCAATATTACCAAAATAGAGGAGAACTAGTTATGCTTGCATTGCATATTCATGTTAGAATAATAATATTCCACTAGTATTTGGTTCAGTAACCTTTTGCAAAGAATAACCATTAAGTGGAAGAGAATCGACATCAAATTAGACGATAAATCAATCGGACGATGTCGAGAATCAAACTTATGTATGAATGGGCCAAGAACACAGAGTTGACACGATGGATTGGGCCAAAATTCATAAGTTTGCAGAGAAGAGCAATAGAGGAGGCCGCCAATCGAAGATGGGCTGGGATAGCCCAGCCCATGGTTCGGCCGAACCGCTGGTTCAGCTGAACCCATCTTGGCGCCGTTGGATGCAGGGTTGCGGCTGGACTATGTGGATTAGCTCCCAATGACGGTTGGAGGGTATTTCCGACCATTCCAACCGTCACAACCGTCATTGGGAGGCTATATAAACCCCTCACTCTCTCCATTTCAACACACACCTCAAGCAAGAGCTCTCTCATATTCTCTCAAGTTAGTTTAGTAGTCTTAAGCTAGTGGAATAGGAATAGAGAAGAAATCCGAGTCCGGAAGCCTTCGGAAGAGTTCGGGTATAGCTCTAGTAGCTCTTCTATTCTCTTTTGTAAGCTTTGTACCTTTATTAGAATACTCTTCTATATACATTTATGGTATTGGAATACTTTCCGAGTATATGAATACCAACTTTATTTTATGTTCATGTTATACTGATTATACTGCTAGCTTATCTGAGAGATGCATCGGTACGGGTATAGTGTTTACTTATGCAATTACTCTATGTCATGACGATGATATTAGAGTAGTATCTGGTAATTTAGGCATGGTGTCTAGATTACAGGAGATCATTATTTGGGGTTATATGCTGCGGATGAGAGGTGGGCCACCGATGGTGACAACTCAGTACGGGTATTCCTCCGCGCGTCTATATAGTCCTAAGTTAATTTCCTGGGGAGGGTACTCCTCCGTATTTAGCCTCGGTTGTATAGTCATAACGGGCTGTCGTAAGGAACTCGGCAGTCAAGGGTTGCTTCTTGAAGTACTAGGAGGGCATCGGATAGAGGGTATTAGCTAGTATGTCAGATAACTAGGATGTATGTATACGGAATAGATTTTCTTTCTATTTTCTTTCCACTTAGCTTAGGTAACTTAGTATGAGAATGAGTAGCCCCTGCTTGTGTGTCACTCTACCCTTGGATTATCTTAACCCCTACTTAGACTATAATTATTACAAGTAACATATAAATTATTAGTCAGATTCTCTCTACTATGATCTTCTCACGGGATTAAATAAATATGATACCATTGGAATATTCTCGGGTAAAATGCTACAATGGTATATCCGTGCGCTTGCGGATGAACTCTATAACCATAAATACTAGGAGTATTTCTATGTCATTGCTGAAAATTATATTTCTAGTAATGTCGTTAAGAAATAACAACACCATCCTCCCTCACGAAAAAATCGGTTAGCCCGCACGTGATAATCGGTATTGTAGTAGTGTCGTATCTCATGGATTGCACCGCGCTTTAAATGTCGTATGGAGTTACATCCGCAAATTAGTTAATCTTGGCTAATTGCATGCATGGACATATTAAATGATGCAAATTTACTTTTACGTCAATAAATAAAAAGATACATATTATATATATTATATGATGATTATTTTCAAAAAGAACGTGATGATTATGAAAGGATGTAGTATTAACGTAAGCACTTGCGCAAGCAATAATGCACGATGAGTAATCGAGCGAGGACGCTCAGATGGCCTTAGCATTGTACACCTTTTACTATAGCCTCTATCCTATAATATAAAAAATTCTAGTGTACTAACTATCACATTAATCAATTTTAATTTATTTTTTTCTATGTTAACCTTCAACTACCCACGCACACCTACACCAAATACTCATTTAATAGAGGTATTATAGTATTTTTCTCTCTATCATTATATCTTTAAAAGAGAATGTATAATCCCTATAATGGATGGAGGTAGTATTAGGCTAACTATTGAATGCTTGCATGCAGTGCAATTGAGATATTGTGCAGCCTAGAGCTGATCTTTGTCCATTAACGATGAATATCTTTGCTAAAGAAAGTAAGAAACTAATAGTCTTGGTCCCCACCAACCCGTGAGTTGATGGGATCCCCACTCTTCTTAGAGCAATAGATATATGCTTCCACACGAGTTTAATTAACGTTGTTCATGCATTAAAAATTTGGTTACAAGTTATTGAACTTTTGTGAACAATAGCATATATATTGAACTTTCAGAATGGAAACATATATATATACACCTTACATCCCAAAATATAGCAGTTTCTGACATTCAACTTTCCACTTGCTTTCTCATATGAACCGATCATAACCATTTTATTTAATTCATATAATATATTCTTCTAACATAATATCCAGCTTTTAAAACTAATAAATATTTTATTAATAATCCTCAGGACATCGCCAAATGGCTAACAAAATTAAGGAAACCGCATGGAGATTTTGCTAATACAGCGAGCTCATATTTCTCTTGAACAATAAGCACAAGACAAAATGATAATTCATTAAATAGAATATAAAAAACTATAAGACTATTGCCCTGGAAGATAGTAGCAGGTAAAGAAAAAAAATATCATCACCACTACTACCAAGTAACGATAATGTCTAAATAGCTAAAGAGAAAGCTAACACCGGACAAGCTAACACCGGACTGTACCCCCACGATCGTATTATTGCACAACAACAGTAACCAGCCGGACCCCACGGGCGTTGAGCGGCGTACGTACGCCTGGAAGTTTTGGCCGGCCGTGACGCCACTACTGCTCATGGTCTATCGCCTTTGTCTCCATTATTGTACACGTCGCAGCCATCCAAGCCATATATTTGTAGATCCATCTCGATCGGTCCGGTTCTAAAAAAAAAAAAAATCTCGATCGGTCAAGCAGATCAATGGATAAGTCTATGCACACGTACGCTAGATCTATTTGATGAGATCATCGTGCACTTGCGCGGTGCAGTGTATACTCCTACGTTTCAACATTTGCTACTGCTACCCGGCCTGCTGATGGTTTGATTGCTGAATGATTGATTTGGATGCCCATACTGTGTGTAAGCAACGGCTGCTTCCGCATATGTAACGATTTCTCCCTAGTGTAAAGCCTTTTTCTCAATCTGTGCCAACGATTTCTCCCTAGCTAGTGCCCGGGATGTCCACGACTCCACATAGGACGGCTGCTTCTTCCATTTTAAATGTAAGTGGTTCCAATATTAAAATTTGTAACAAAATTATAAGCACCTCTAACGCTCTTCAGAGTGTTTGTTTATTAATTCGTCAATCAACTTTTATTCTAATTTCTATTCAACTTTCCTCCATCACCTTTCTGGCACCAACCATTTCTTATTTAGTGTTTTTTCCCACCCGAGCGTGCCCGCGAGGCACCGTTTGGAAGAATTAGCACCCATGTGATGACATAGGTGACAGGTTTTAATAGAAAACTGGCACCAATATTATTAGTTTTGTTTCAAAGAATCGGAACCTATAATATATTAAGTGTTGGTTTTTTTAAATGAACTGGCACCATAAAAACCAAGCTGAGCCAGCATATCCTTATTCATCCACCCATGCACCCACGCCTACCCATCCTCTCTCTTGACGACTATGTCTCTCCATTCTTATCCCTACCCTTCGCCATCTCTCTCTCTCAGCTCGTCTCCAACCTCCTCCCCTCGTCGAGCTCCTCCCCGACTATGCATGTCTCCTCCTCTCTATTTGCCGCCCCTCTTCCTACTCCTCCTCTACCATACGTCACGGTCTCGATTGATTCCTCCTCCTCCACCACCGGACAGCGATGGTGAGGAGGACCAAAGCTGCGGCTCACCAATGCCCGGCCGCAGGATCCGGTGGCGTGACCGCGTGACTGCTAGGACGACTAGATCTAGCGGCGACGGCGATGGAAAAGAAGGCTAGATCCACAAATCCCTCCTTTTGTCTCCTTTCCAATCGGCACCCTGAAGCAGTGGCATCGACAAGGCACCAAAGTCCGCCGGTGGGAGCCCTTGCTCCGTCACCAGCGACTACAGTAGCGTTACCAGTACCAGTTTCAAGGGCTCCACTCAACTTGGCCCTCCACTTGTCGCGAGCCCCACAGTCGTGTTTGACGACCTCACTACAGCCTCCGCATCTGTTGCCTGAGCGGAGGCCATGGAGGAGGCTCTTGGTGCCACCCTGCCACCCATCACCACCACCTCTCGGTGTGTTCTCCTCTGCTGATTTTGTGTATGTGATTTTATTCATCAATGTTTATTACGTGATTATGTTCTTGGATGGGGATGATGGGGATCTCAGGGGATGCTTCTTAATTGGATGGGGATCTCAGGGTGATCGGGAAATGCTTCATTCAAGCCAATCATTGAGCCATCTTTGTTTTTATTCCTGGAACCTCAGAGGTACCGTTTAAGACCGACACCTTTGATTCCCCCCATCGCTGCCACCCGATTGGTGTCGGCTAGGAAATCCGGTACCTATGGGTTTTCCCAACCGATACCAAAGTGCATTTATGTAGTAGCATATAGCTTTATCCTCTCGTTAGAGATATTTATTTCCATGTGATTGTTAGCCGGTAAACTGGAGAAAATATATAATCAAAAATATACATATGATGGAAATATAGAAACTATCATAAAATAAAAAAATAGACATTTGATATTTGTCAACGTCACTATGAGCAAAACTTTTACCCCTAGATTTAACTATGAGTAAAAGTTTTATATCCTACGTTAGTTTTGTATAAGAAATATTCATATCTTATGGGTAATGACATTGATATAAAAAAGTTTTACTCATCATGATTTGGATAAATCTCAAGTGTTTATTTTATTTTCTATTGTAGTTTTGAGTTTTAATTCACTGCGTATTTTTCCTGTCAAGATTGGATTTCAATCATTGAACAGTAAACATACCTTAACTTGTACGATTAAACTGAATAGTTTCAGTAGACACGATCAAACTACTACTTGGCTCTTGCTAAGACTTCCCCACGTGTAAACCTCACACTAGCTCTTGTATCTACAAAGTCTTTATTGGAAAAAAGGTTGCAAAAAGGACACCGGTACCTCCAAAATATCAGTGCAAGTTCTTACGTAAGCTCAATTATTACGCCTTTGTTTGGCACTACTTTAAATTTTACTCCAAACCAAATTTTAAATTTTTAGATTGTTTTAAGTGATATTTTTGTCACTTTTGATGTCTAGCTCTATTTTCAGGATTGCTGAGAAGATAATTTTAAAAATATAACTAAAAGTTCTTTAAAAAAACCAAAATTTAAAATCCAAAATTGCTTTCGAATATAATAAAGTTATGCCAATTGTTGAAAATACATGCAATTTATTCAAGTGATTATATGAAAACTTCTCTACAAATAATTGAGGCCATTAGTGCGAGGACGGAGGTTTCCCTAACAAAAAATTACAACGAAGTAGGAAGGAGAAAAAGAAATTTAGGCTTATAAGCATATTTCCCGAATAGCTAAACAACGTTATTTTTTCAAAAGCTTTCTCTATATATAGAGATTCTTTTTTTAGAAGAATGAATAAATCAAATTTTGTATTTATAATAGTTAATACTTAATTTATTAATGACCCATCTCGATTTAAATGCCACTAGTAAGCTAAATCAAAACTCATATTCGAACAAAGCCCTACTGTTATATATGTTAAATATATACAGAAAAATACATCCAAAATGAGTGCAAGAGAACTCTTGGAAATCTATGATTTAAGAGGGTAGCAATATTTATGGCACAACATTTAAAAAAAAAGTCAAATCATTTTTACATTATAAATTACCTGGACTTATATTGTAATTATACCATAAATTTAGTACTATAATTATATATTGTAAGTTTCAGTCATATTTCTAACACTCATTATATAAGAAAATTTGCATTAAAAGCATTTGATAACCTACTTGAAAGAATAGATAGATCATGTACGATCCATACAAATAGGAGAGAACAGAGAATGTCCAAAATGTGGTGGCATATTTTCAGCAAAATTGATAATTGAATGTATCACAGACAAATGAAGTCGGATGCGTTATATATTGCGACGATGACACATCAATTTTTGTTTTCACAATATTAACCATTAATACAACTATCACTATACATAGAGATCAATTTGTAAAAAACTTGCAAGGCATGAAAATAAAAGTATCTTTAATTTGTCGACAGCCATGGAAGCTTTTGTTCGCATGCATATGCACAGAAATGAGCTTCCGACTTTGGTTTGGTCCAATTACTTTGGGGAAGGGAGAAGAACTTATGGTGCGGTGTGGATTCTTGGCTGTATGACTACCTATTAGAGTTTAAATTTTGTGTGTGTTGATACCAACGAATATTACAAACATGCAATCATATAAAAATTTATTCTTATGATTGTGGAGTGCAAGAAAAAAAAAGAAATTAAATTTTAAGTTGCTTGTTTGTGGAGTGATATATAACATATTAATACATCTTCTTTTTTTTTTTTATAAATATTTTATTGACATATAAGCAACGGAAGAAGTCCTCGCGAGTTTAAAATGCACTGTCAAGTGTCAAGTCATGGAGGCAAGTGTACCACAGAACCAGCATCACAATGACAAACATAGAACCTTCAGACTTTGGTGTGTTACTGTTACGTGTGCATCGTCCGTGTAATAATTCTTCAAGCAAAATGCACAAATATAGCAAAAATACATATGATTTCTCAAGCCATGAGCACTTCGTCGATGAGCCTATCGATGTTCTGCACGGACCGGCCACCCGGCTTCGCCGCCGCGACGGCGCTGTCCCTGAGCTCGGCCACGCGCCGCCGCATCTCCCTCCCCTTCTCCCCGTCCATGGCCTCCCGTATCAGCGCCTCCACCTCGCCGCGCCGCACGTCGTCGGGGATCTCCGCCCCGATCCCCCACTCCGTGCGCTTGTACCGGCAGTTGGTCTGCTGCTCGGCGAAGAACGGCCAGCACACCATCGGCACGCCGCCGGCGATGCTCTCCAGCGTCGAGTTCCAGCCGGAGTGGGTGAGGAACACCCCCACCGCCTCGTGCTCCAGCACCTCCGCCTGCGGGCACCACGTCGTCAGCATCCCCCTCGCCTCCGCCGCCGCCGCGAACTCCGGCGGCAGCGCGGGGGCGGCGCCGCCGTCGCCCTTCACGAGGTCGGGGCGCACGTTCCACAGGAACGCGTAGCCGCTGCCGGCGAGCCCCCACGCGAACTCCGCCAGGTGCTCGGCCGACATCACCGTGATGCTCCCGAAGTTGACGTACACCACGGAGCGCGGCGGCCGGCCGTCCAGCCACCGGAGCGCCTCGCCCTGCTCCTTCCACAGGTTGGACCCGACGCCGGCGACGGGGCTGTCCGCCGGCACGTTGCTCCGCGCCGCCAGGTGGAGCGGGCCGACGGTGTAGATCGGCGGGAGCAGCGCGGCCATGGCGCCCATCAGCGGCGACGACGGCGCGTCGAGCTCGTCGAAGGTGTTGATGATCACCGCCTCCGCCAGCGACATGCTCGCCGTCACGTGGACGAAGAAGTTGAACATGATGTCGTCGCGGTCCGTGCTCCGCACGAAGCTCGGGAGGTCGCGCAGCCGCAGGTCGCCGGGCATGCCCGGGATCCAATCCACCGTCGTGTCCAAGTGCCCATTGCTGAGGTCAGCCTCGCCTGCCAAAACACGTACAGATTTTTAGCATGGATAGAGAATTGAATTAGGAAGTTCGCCATGGATGATCTACTTTTGAGGGGGAAGAGGCCGCGGTCAAGAAGGTGTTTGTAGTGGTAGTAGCCCATGAACCCGCACGCGCTGGCCGTCCAGAGCGTGGCGCAGCGGAGGCCGAGCTCCCGCGCGGCGTGGATGCCGAACGCCATGTTGCTGTCGGCGACGACGCAGGTGACGCGCCGCGCCGCGCCGTCCGCGGCGGCGGCGGCGGCGGCCTCGTCGTCGAGCTTGGCGAGGAGCGACATGAACCTGGGAAGCCAGGTGGTGCGGACGGAGTGGCAGAGGGCCGGGACGTCCTGGGTGGCGTCGGCGTCAGACGGCGGGAGGCCGTCGTCCATGGCGGCGAAGCGGAAGCCGGGGGCGCCGTCGAGCGCGCGGGCGCCGCGGGCGCGGAGGAGGCGGCGGTGGTTGAACTCGTTGTTGACGAAGGTGACGTGGAAGCCGCGGGAGTATAGCAGCTTCGCCAGCGTCAGCATCGGCGTGACGTGGCCCTGCGCCGGGTACGGCACCATCACGGCGTGCGGCCGCGCCTCCGCCGCCGCCGGCAACGACCCCATCTCGCCGCCGGCAAAAAAACAACGACGACTATCTACGTGTCAGCTCTGCACCGTGCGTTGTATATATATATATATATATACTTTTGTGTGTTTTGTCATTTGTGTGGTCTGGTTCGATGCGGTTACACATATATATAGTGGCTTCAGCTGGTGCCTGGTGGATGGGGTCGGTGACGCTGACAGGTGGACCCTAGTGGTGACACGGCTGAGCCGCTAATTATTGAGGGTGGGGGGAATTTTTTATTTTATAAACCTTTTAATATTTTAATTTTATTAATAGACCATTCTCAAAAGTATTTTCAAGAAATAAACCTTTTGGCCACGCCAGCCCGTCTGACATGGTTAAATAACTCTCACGTTAGGTGTAGCTGGCATGGCAATACTGGTATGCCACGCCAGCTACTTGTCACGCCACCGTGGCTAGCTAACTAAAATATTCATTTCTTGAAATACTTTTAGAAGTCTATTAATAAAATTAATGAGGTCTAAAAAAATAAAAAAAATTCGGAGGTGTGGGGGAAGGGAGTTGGGCCTGGAGATAAGTGCAGAGCGTGATAGCGATGTTGTGTTTTGTTTACGGCGGGATAGATGGATTGTTGGGATAATTTTTGGGGCCAATTTACGGGAGCTTTTGGAGTTATTTGGCGATGATATGGTGCATGTGGCCATGTTGGGTGTACTGGGATCGTCGGCTCGTGCTGCATGCATGCAGATGGAATATATCGCTGTATTATACTATCGGATGCGTATCGTGGCTGCCGGCCTCTCTCTATCAGATCAGGCTGTGGCGGCTAACTGCATCTACAATATGCACCTCTCGCGTGCAGCGCATTATTTAACGGTACTCGTGGAGTATCCTGTATCCATGATGTGCTCTGCATATAAAATGGCTGCACGAGCGGCCTGCGAGACGACTTCGCCCTAATATTTCGCCCCTGTCGCGCATCCACACACATATATATTTTTTGACGTAATACACACACATACATACATACATACATACATACATATATATATATATATATATATATATATATATATATATATATATATATATATATATATATATATATATATATATATATATGGGGCACCATGGTGCCTGGGCACCATGGTATGAAATACACAAATTCGTTCAAATTTTTCAAAATTTTCAAATTGTGAGTATATACCTAGTTGTAAGAACTCAATTCATACCTATACCTAGCAATAAAACAACTCAAACTTAACTTTATTTCACAATACAATATTACATACGTAACTAATTATATTTTTGGATGCTATATACCTAGAATCAAAATCTAACAAAAACATGTTTAAATTTAGTTCAAACTTGTTTTGAACTAGTTAGTAAAGTAGTTAATGTTAATACCTAAACATTTAAAAAAATTTCATACTCATTTGAATTGGGTATATACTCAATTTCAACAATGGTGCCCGGACACCATGGAGCACCAAACAAATTTACATATATATATATATATATATATATATATATATATATATATATATATATATATATATAATACCGCACATGGGGTGCGTAGTAGCTAAAATGCTCCCCTCACATCCCACACCCCCCACCTATACGTCATCTAGAACAAACCAATGAATTAATATTTTTTTTACCCGCGGGGTGATGATTGAGTAACTAGAAGTAAAGGTATTACTATCGGCACGCGTGATGCTTCGGAGCCTTATAGTCTTCTGCTTAGTAATTGTTTTGAGTAATTCATTTACTTATGATCCAACTTGTGCTAATAATTTTTTTACTCATGGTTCTTCTCGTGTTAGTATTTGTTTTACTTATGGGCTCGCAATTTTAATACATGAGCCTACCAGCCAAGTTGTTCAGCAGGAAAAAAAACAAAAAAAAATGAACGAGAATAGAGGAAGCAATTCATTTACTTATGGGCCAATTTGTGCTAGTAATTATTTTACTCATGGATTTTCTCTTGTGTTAGTAATTGTTTTACTCATGGGCTCACAATTTAACACATGAGCCTATCAGCCCAACACATGGGCGGTAAAAAAAAGGGGGGGGGAACAGAGGGAAAAAGGAGAAAAAAAGAAAAAAGTGGTACGGAGGGAGTACGGACTGCGGTTGGAAAAGAAGAGCACAGGTGGGGGTGGGGGTGGGGATGGGGGTGGTTGGGGAGGGGGGAGGAAAGAGAAAGGTGGTTTTCTAGGTGGGGTGGGAGGGGGTAGGTTGTGAGGGGAGCGTTTTAGTTATTACACACCATGGATGTGGTTTAGTTATTTTTCCCTCTTATGAGCACACCCAGTTGCTCACATCTCATACATCCGCAACCTCATATGTGTTGTCAAGTGTCACACCGAGAAGGTCTGTCCAATTTCTTTCACCTTCAGTACTTCATCCGTCAAGTAAAACACAAAACAGTGTATGTCAAGTCAAATTAACATTAACCAAAGAGAATCCAGATTCCAATCATAAAGATAAAGATAAAGGATATCTCATCAGGGACAGGAAAGGCTAATATTTTCAAGGTCAATTTGATGATCAAAAGGCCAATTTGTTATTTAGGGCTTAGTAAATTCTAGAAAGCCAGAAATTGCAGCATGCACCTGATGAACACTAGTAGCAGTACACACACTCAGATACACAGATATTACATACTTAATTAATCCCCTGAACAAAGTAATTAAGGCCGGTGGGTGCATATATTTATTTGGTGTCTGCAGAGGGGAATTCGTCGGCGACGACGCGGAGCTTCATCCCGGCGGCGCAGTGGCCGGGGACGCCGCAGATGAAGTAGTTGACGCCCTCCTTGAGCTCGACCTCGGCGCTCCCGGCCGCCGTGGCCGCCGCGTCCGCCGCGTTGCGCACCCTGCAGCTCCGGTACTCCGCCGCGCTCGCCGCCACCACGTTGTGCACGCCCGCCTGGTAGTTGAACACTGCACACGCACAACCGAAGCTACCGGATTAAACTAATTCTCTTGCATCTGCAGATTGATTATACATAAAGAAGCCGGCTACCAGAGAGTAATAATCGTTGACTTCGTTTTCATTAATTTGTGAAGAGCGCGCTCCCACACACACCCACACGTTTGTATTGTTAACTCCATTTTGTTTGTGTGAAATTTTCGTACTGTTTAGCAATAATTACTGAGACACTTGAGTGTAGAGAGAGAGGAGTCGATATATATATATATAGCCACTTCCTCTGTTTCAGATATAACATTTTCTAGCATTATCTATATTCATATACTCCCTCCATCCAAAAAAAACGAATCTAGTACTAGTTTGCTTTTTTATGGAACGTAGGGAGTAGATGTTATGAATCTAGATGTATGTATTTTTGGATCCGGGGTCCGGCTTTTTACTGAGAGCCACACGGCAAAGGTTCAATGGGATGACCCAGTTACAAAATATATATATATAAATATAGGCAATGCTAAAAATTATATTACGATATGAACGGTGGCAGTATATACCAAGTGTGTCGCCGGCGGCGAAAGCCTTCCCACTGGCCCAGCTGTCATACGCGACGGAGAAGCCCCATCCCTTGGAGTCTCCCACGACATAAGTCTCAGCAGCAGCTGCTGCCGCTGAACAAACAAGAACAACAAGCCCTACTGCCACAAAGCTGCTTGCACATAAGCTTCTTCCCATGACTAACTACGATAGTCGTGTGCTGCAAGATCTCAATTACACCAGAGCTAGCTACTAGCTAACTAGCAGCTATGCTAACGAAGTGGCCTTTGTTAGGTAGCAATTTGATTGTGTGTGTTCTGCTAAGTTAGCATGCTTATCTATACTTGTTCGCTGCATAATTGCGTCTTAATTACTTTTTAGCTCGATGGTGGCGTATGAGTAAGCTAGCACGTCTACGAGTTATAAACTATTGTCTAGTAATATTACATTATACCATCCAGCCATGTGGTGCTGATAATATATTTTGCTTAAAAATATCTCTTCGTCGTCCTCTCCTTTGATCTTTTCAGGTGCATTAAGTTTTATATACGAGCCCTTCATTGTGCACTGATCTATGGAGTACTGTTTACTATCGTACATCACAAATATATCAAAGCTCATAACCGTTCGAAATAAATTAACCTACTCCAGTTACATATTATAGATAAGTAACTATGATTTTTTTCTTTACTTAAACTTTTTTTTAAGTTTGATCAAATTCATGGAAAAACATAGCAATATTTTTAAAACCAAACAAACATACTATCAAAATATATTAATTAGATCTAATAAAACTAATTTGACGTTATAAGAGACGCTATATTTCTCTATAAACTTAATCACAAACTTATATAGATCTAACTAAAAATGTAAAACTGACTACTTGTAATATGAAATGGACGGGGTATCATTTACGTATATTGCAACATGAAAGAAACAATGCATGTCCGTTTTAAAATACTACTGTTTTAGAACTTTTTATTACTATTATGGTGAACGACTTAATGCTTGATTACACGTGGTATTCCATTCGTCCTAAAATATTATGGCAAATTTTGGTACAGGACATCGCAATTATGTGGATTCAGCCCAGAGACACCGCAAAAACAAAGTTTTAGGGAAAGACTACATAACCATGGGTATTTACCAATGGACACCGCACCATGCATCTAAATGAAACTTGACGTGCAGACGTGGCGATCGGGAGCCCTTTTTTGATGCGGTCGAACCGTAATGCCCCTGAGCCTTATCTCCTCAAATTGCTTGCTGGACACTAAATACGTGACAGAGATATTGGCATGGACTACGTTCCTTCCAGCCAATTCCGCGGCGAGCTCCACCGCCGTCTGTCAACGACTAAATTTGGTAAATCATGAACCAGGTTCAGCATTGGAATCAAAGTGGATTCTGTGAAGGATTGGAATAGGTGTTTCTTCAAATAACAGAGTGCGCATCGGCTGTGGGGGCACTGGCTGAAGACTGCATCGGCTGAGATGGATCGGACAGAAGATAGCCGATATAGCCGATACAGCCGATTTCGTTGAGATGGTTATAAAACCGTTTCGGAATCGATCAACGTGCTACACAAGGATTGCCACGATGGAGATAAGCTCACGATTAGGCAATTGTATCTATTAGTTAGGATATTGTAAATAGTTTCTTTAGAGATATGTTTCGGCAAGAGTCTGCTGTAAAGACTTGTTCGTATCTTAGAGTTTGTTAGAGATAAAAGTTGTGTCCGGCAAGGACCAATCATGTATCTCGGGTATAAATATGGCCCGACCCCATGTAATTTTTTTTTTGACAGGAGACCCTATGTAATTTACAACAATAGTTCAATAACACTCTCGGCGCATCGCCACCCTTTTTACTTTCATTATTTTGACGAGTTCTTGCTTTCGGGTTAAGCTGCATCGATTTCGATTTTCAACAAGAGGTAAACTTGTCATGGCGGTTTGCGTTCTCGGGATTAGTGCTTCCATCATAATGATACTCTAATCTTGTTTATGTAAATCATTGAGTTATCATATATGCTCCATAATCTTTATTTAGATTAATAATCCAACCCGCAATCGTCTAGTATCTATCGCTAGAGAGTAGCCGATAAGGTTAGATCTGGTTTTTAATCTAGATTATATAGCATATCTACCATCTCTTAGAGGTTTTCATCATCTTGCCTAGATCTTGTATTTATGTCGAGTTGTGAGATCAACCCACTTAGATTTCCATCTCGAATTGCAGAGATCAAAGCATTTCAAAGATGCTTCAGGGCATTCCCAACCCAATGACTAGGATAGTGTCCATAGCATTAAATAAGTTGCCACCTATGACAAAAAATGATATGGCAAGTGAATAAATGAGGAAACAGAAGGAAACTATGTCTTGCATGAGACATGGTTTCTACACAACATCCAAGAGATCATGTGAGATAAGTAGCATTAAATTGAAGTATGGAATAGTGGTGTTTGCATTGGAAGAGTAGTGTCTAGTACTAGTTTCTTGATGATGTGGAGTTTATGGAAACCATGTCTAGTGTTATGGGTTGGGACTGCCCTCATAGAGTGGAATTCTCCAAAAAGAAAGAATACGAAAAGAAATGAAAATTGAACAAAATATATCTAATTTTATTTTTTTTGTTGGGTTTAAAATACATTCTAGATAGAAATATTCAAACATTTTAGTAGGACTAAGAAAATGAATAATATATATCTAAAATTTCAAACATAATCTAACAAAAAATAATTGGACATTAGAAACAACTTATTTAATAAATATTAGATAAATAATTTAATAATTACTTAAAAAAGATAAAGCATATAATATTTTGTTTACATACCTCAATCCTTTTCTAGTACTCCTTTTCTAGTACTGTAACACACCCTAGTTTACTTGAATGCTTCTAATTATATATCACAATGCTATGATCTATATTGTCACTTTTTAAATATTTTTCAATGACATACAAAAGATCAGGACATGTCCTAGAATAACTTTTTTAATCATAAGGGATATAGTGATGTAAGTGGGTAAAATGATTTAAAATTTATAGTTGTTTAAAATTTATTATTACAATCATAATTTTGATCCTAACTAATATGTACGTACTATAGCGTAAAATTAGGAGAGGGGAGGAGTACAGCATCCATGTGTCCATGGAGCTAGGGGCTGATGTGTAAGTTTGTTTTCTCTTTTAAGATAAACCCAACGAACTAAAATAAAAAGATAAAGCATATAATATTTTGTTTACATACCTCAATCCTTTTCTGGTACTGTAACCCACCCTAGTTTACTTGTATGCTTCTAATTATATATCACAATGCTATGATCTATATCGTCATTTTTTAAAAATATTTTTTTTGAGAATTTTTAAAATATTTTTCAATGACATGCAAAAGATCAGGACATGACCTAGAATAACTTTTTTAATCATAAGGGATGTAGTGATGTAATAGCGTTCCAACAGCCAGTTAGTGGCTAGTCAAACAACCAGTTAATTTGGTTTTAATTAGTTGTAAAAATTACTTTTGTGGTTTAATCATACTCTATTTTGCTTGGACCAAATTTATCTCTTTATTCTAGACAATGTTTGTATAACTTCCGGCCTCTGTACCAATTTATTTTGTTTATACTTAACTCTTTTTAAAATGAACTTTTCTACTTATGCATGTCCTCGTTTTAATCCAACAACTATTTAAGCTTTTGGTCAAATTGCCATGTCACCCAGAAACCACTCCAAATCAGGACAAGATTGAAAATGAACAATGTGGTATATAATTCAAGGTTGAACAGTGGCTACTGACTAGTGTGAAGTTGGTTTTTTTTTCAGACTTTCATCAAAGTTCAGAATTGTTGATTGAATATATTTTATTCCTGTTTCTCATTATGGCATCAAATGCATAATTTCTAACAATCTTTTGGCACCAACTTTGTTATGGATTACTTTTGGGAGAGATCTATTAATAAAATTAAAACATTAAAAGGTCTAAAAAGTTAAAAAATATTTCGGGGGTGTGGGGGGAGGGAGGTGGGCCTGGAGATAAGTGCAGAGCGTGATAGCGCTTTTGTGTTTTGTTTATGTACGGCGTGATAGATGGATCTGTTGGGATAATTTTTGGGGCCAGTTTATGGGAGCTTTTGAGTTATTTGGCGATGATTTGGTGCATGTGGCCATGTTGGGTGTACTGGGATCGTCGGCTCGTGCTGCATGCATGCAGATGGAATATATCGCTGTATTATACTATCGGATGCGTATCGTGGCTGCCGGTGAGATCACATGCAGTCACTACTAGGACTGCAAGTTAGTGACTGCACAGTATTTTCACACCTAAATTTAGTATCTAGGATTAAAATAGGAAAGATTATCAAAATTTAGAAGTCTACCGGTTTCCTTCGAGTAGGCTGGTCCGACCGCCGTGTGTTGGGCGGTCAGACCGCCGGTTGAAGGCCAGTAAGACCGGCGGTGTGTGGCTGGTCTGACCGGTAGGTCCGAGTCCGACTGTGTTTCGTCGGATCTCAAGGTTTCCTTGCTCGGGAAGGCATGTTTCGGGTTTCCTTTAGTTTCCACCCCGAGTTGGACGTGGAAGAGGGCCTGTAGAGGGCAAGATCAACCCCTATATAAGGGATATGGCCGGTTCTATTGTAAAAAACCAATCTACAATCAATCAATCGAATCGTTTTTCATATTGCTTTTAGTTTTCTCTTAGTTTGTCCATCTTTGTCGGTTTGCGTCGTAAACCGTCCGCCGCCACTACGAGAGTGCGGCATCTCTTTGTAGGTTTATCCTGAAAACCTTCCGTTTTACCCACGAGACGGATAGTTATCTTAAATCGGCTCCACTAGCCGGTTTATTTGTCAAAACCCATCTAGGTTTAGCTCTTTGCTAGATCGAGGTGGTTGGCGACTCTAGGATCACCGCAAGGCATAAGGTGCTGCGATCGTTGTTGTCAACTTGTCACAAAAAGTTGCCAACACGATTTTTGGTGACTCCGCTGGGGAGATCTGTTCAGCGTCAACTCAACTTCGATTTCGCCATGATGAAGCCGCCGTCATCCAAGGCGGAGGTGGAGCCGGCCAATGTGATACCAATTACATTGGATGATTTCGAAGGAGAAGACCGCAAGTTTATGGAGGAGTACATCAAGGAGCTCACACAGGAGGCGTTGATGAGGGCGTCCACTAGGACTCGTCAAGGTGTGATCATCAAGCCCGGGTCACGTCCTAAGCTCGCTCCCAATTTGGTAAGTAATGAAGAGGTAACACAATCTATCCAACAACAAGTAGCATCTACAATAGATTCACCCATGACTGTTTTTAAAAATAAGTTAGATGCAACTTTTGATGATAAATTTGATGAGTTTTTAAGATTTAAAGTCGGCCCTCTCTTGGCCGATTTTATGGGTAAAGATAAAGCCTCTACCACTGCTAGCCAAGCTCCTATAGATCAAACAAGTAGTGGAACCAATGGAGCGGCGCATATAGCCGGTCCGACCGAGCTTGACGGCCGGTCAGACCGTGACTTCACCGTCGGTCCGACCGGCTAGACGGCCGGTCTGACCGGGTATTACCCCGGCGGTCAGACCGGGACTCAGGCCGGTCTGACCGCGCCTCTGGATGTCGGTCAGACCGGGCCCTAGACCAGTCAGACCGGCACAATAATACCGATTCAGGGGATAGATCCAATGACTAATGCTAGTTATTTGTATCATCTTAGAACATTTGATCCTCCTGTATCTACTACTGCAAATAGTCCCCAAGTTCCCCCACATGTTCCTAATGCTTATAATGATGTTGCTAGGGGGTATCCTCCCGATACTAGGCAAGGCCAATATAGCCATATTGCGCCGCAAACACAACCTATTAGGCCACAAAATCCACCACCAAATCAACATAGGCCTGATAATATGGAGGAAATAATTAGTGGGATTATTGGGGATAAATTCGGGATTGAAACTAGGAATCGTGCTAAGGTTTACCAAAAGCCGTATCCTGACTATTATGATAATGTGCCGTTTCCTCGTAATTATAGAGTTCCCGAATTTACCTAGTTTAGTGGTGAAGATGGTAGGACCACATGGGAGCATGTAGGTCAATTTTTAGCGCAATGTGGTGAGGCTAATAGTGATACTTTTAAATTGCGCTTGTTTTCTTTATCTTTGACCGGTACCGCTTTTACATGGTTTACTTCTTTACCGGTAAATTCTATTCATACTTGGGCTCAATAAGAAGAAAGATTTCATGATTATTTCTATACTGGAGAAACTGAGCTTTGTTATGTGATTTAACATCAGTTAAGCAAAAATATAATGAGCCTGTCATTGATTATATTAAGAGATTTAGGAATGTTAGAAACCGATGTTATAGCTTGGATATAACTGATAGAGATTTGGCTGGTCTTGCTTTTAATGGTTTAATTGCTCCTCTTAGAGAAAGACTAGATGGCCAACAATTTCTTGATGTTAGTCAACTTATGCAAAAGGCTCTGGCTCAGGAAAGCCGGGTTAAGGATAATAAAAAAAATTGTTAGACATTATGAGAAAAAGCCTAATTTTAATGTGATTGATTACCCTGAGGCTAGTGATAGTGAAGATGAGGGTGATCATGATATGTATGTTGCTGAATGGTCATGGACTAACAAAAACAAGCCTTTTGTTTGTTCTAACCTAATGCCGACTCCTCACAAAGATCGGCAAAGTGAGGTTAAATATAGTTTTGATGTGGCCAAGTGTGATATGATCTTTGATTATCTTTTATAAGAAAAACAAATTAGATTACCTAAAGGCCATATCATACCATCTCAAGAAGAATTGAAACATCGAGCTTATTGTAAATGGCATGATTCTCATTCTCATTCCACTAATGATTGCAATGTGTTTCGACGACAGGTTCAATCGGCCATAGATGAAGGACAATTGAAGTTCACCGATGGCTCCAAGATGAAGCTTGATCATGATCCTTTTCCGGTGAATACAATTAATTTCAATGATAAGAAGGTGTTGATTCGGCCGGAGCAAGCCGAATCTACTAAGGGAAAAGGAGTAATCATTGGTGAACCAAGGCCAAAGATGATAGTGCCAAAGAAGCCGGAGGTTGGTGTTTGGAAGGAAAATAAAAGTGAAGCTTCAACTTCTAAAGCTCCTAGGAAGACCAAAGTGACCCTTGATATGCTTTTGGAGAAATATGAAAAGCAAGGTGGTGAGAGAGCTCGCAAAAAGGGGAAAAGACCAAGATCACCTCTTAGGGAGCGATTTGGTCACTCGCCAAGACGGTCGCATTCACCTCCATATCATCATTCACAATACATACCATGGGGTCCCTATCCAATGCCGCCGCCGGGTTATCATTATCCTCATTACATGCCATGGGGGGCAGTACCACCAATGTTCAATCATATGCCTCCAATGCAATTCAACCAAGGATGGGGAGGACCAAGGAGGCCAATTCATGAGCGTTTGTCTTCACCAAACAACGGCCGGTTTTATGGTAAGAACCGGGCCAATGAGGAAAAAAGGGAAGGAAAGCGTATTAAGGTGGAGGCAAGGACTTCGAAAGTGATTACCATCAAAGTGGGGTCTCATGATGTGCCAATACCTTCTGGAGATGAAGTTGGAGAGTCCTCAAGCAAAAAATCCGAAGCCGGTACCAGCTCATCGCAGTCGGCCGGTCTGACCAGGCCTTCTGGCCAGTCTGACCGCGGCCATACGGCCGGTTTGACTGGGCCATCAGGCCGGTCTGACAGCCGACCCGACGATGGTCCGACCGACGCCTCAGGCCGGTCTAACCGGCCACCAAATGTCGGTTTGACCAGCGCATCTGGCCGGTCTGACCGGTGGTCTACGTCCGGTCTAACCGGGCTTTAGCGCCGGTTTGATAAGAGGTTTGCAAAGAGCGATGTGAGGGTTTCATCATCATCAACTAAACCTAATAGGGGGCATTATTTACCTCTTGGAACAGAGCCGAAATCTAGGTGGATGCCTAAGGATTTGACGGCTACTCAAAGGAGAAGGTTGCAACGTCTTCGGGCCCAAGAAATAAGAGAGAAAAAGGCCGAAAAGCAAAGGGATAAAAGGTTCAATGAGTTGCGTCCACCACCGGTATGGAGGCGTAAAACCATAGAAAAGTAAGAACCGGTTGTTGTAGAGGAGAAGGAAGAACAATCGGTTGCTAAAGATGAGTCATCTCTAAAAGAAGACATGGATATCAACATGGTGTGTATGTTGCCTATGGAGTTTTGTGCTATGGATGAAGCCGAAGTTGCTCAATTTTCACTAGGTCCTAAAGATGCGGTTTTTGAGAAGCCCGATAAATCAAACCGTCATATGAAGCCTCTCTATCTCAAAGGTCATATTGATAGAAAGCCAGTCTCTAGGATGCTTGTGGATGGAGGTGCCGCCGTGAATTTGATGCCGTACTCGTTGTTCAAGAAGTTGGGGCGTGGAGATGATGAGTTTAAGAAGACTAACATGATTCTCAATGGCTTCAATGGTGAACCAACGGAGGCGAAGGGTATCTTTTCGGCAGAGCTTACCGTGGGGAACAAGACGTTACCAACCGCTTTCTTTCTCGTCGATGTGCAAGGTAATTACAATGTTATTTTGGGTCGTTGTTGGATCCATGCCAATTGTTGTGTGCCTTCTACCTTGCATCAATGTTTAATTCAATGAGACAGCGATGATGTTGAAATTGTTCAAGCGGATACATCAGCTGAGGTTGCAATGGCCGATGCTATTTTTGAGTGGCGTCATGGGAATATTCAATGCTTATCGGGGAGATATCTTTCTAGCTATAATTTTATTAGTATCTCCGATGGCAAATTTGTACCTATCTCTGTAAAGCCGGCTAGTGTAGCATGGCTAAGCCACATAAATTTGTATAATGAGTAAAGAGGCTAATTTAGAGTGGTTACAAAAGAGGGTGCAAGAATATCGGTCTACAAAGAACGATATTGGTGAAACTATTGAAGATTTTGATGAAGTGGAGAAGCTTGGGCAAGGGTTTACATCGGCCGATCCATTGGAGGAAGTAGACATAGGTGATGGAACCAAACCAAGGCCGACTTTTGTAAACAAAACTATGAGAGCCGATTATAAGGTTAAGATAATCGAGCTACTTAAAGAGTATGTTGATTGCTTTGCATGGGAGTACCATGAGATGCCGAGTCTTAGCCATGAGCTTGTTGAGCATCGGCTTCCAATTAAACCGGGTTTTAGGCCTTATAAGCAACCACCTCGTCGTTTTAATCCTTTGCTATATGACCGAGTCAAAGACGAGATTGATCGGTTGTTGAAGGCGGGGTTTATTAGGCCATGTCGTTATGCAGAGTGGGTTTCTAGCATAGTCCCGGTGGAGAAAAAGGGGAGTGGTGAGATTAGAGTTTGCATAGATTTTAGAGATTTAAATAAAGCCACTTCCAAAGATGAATATCCTATGCCTATAGCCGACATGATGATCAATGATACCTCGGGTCATAAGGTGATTAGCTTTTTAGATGGTAATGCCGGCTACAATCAAATTTTTATGGCGGAGGAGGATATGTACAAAACGGCTTTTAGGTGCCCGGGATTTTTTGGTTTGTTTGAGTGGGTTGTCATGACTTTTGGATTGAAGAACTCCAGTGCAACATATCAAAGGGCAATGAATTTGATCTTTAATGATTTGCTAGGTATTATCTTAGAGATCTATATTGATGATATTGTTATCAAATCGGATGGTATGGAAGGACACATAGCCGATTTGAGGTTAGCTTTTGAGAGGATGCACCGGTATGGTTTGAAGATAAACCCACTTAAATGTGCTTTTGGTGTGTCGGCGAGGAAATTCTTAGGATTCATGGTGCATGAGAGAGGAGTTGAGATTGATCCTAAGAAGATAGAAAAAAATCGTGATTTCAAGGCGCCGACATGCAAGGAGGTTCAAAAGTTGCTAGGAAAGGTGAATTATTTGAGAAGATTTATTTCTAACCTAGCGGGTAAAATCGATGCTTTTGTTCCTATACTTCACTTGAAAAAGGAAGCCGGTTTTACTTGGGGGGCAAAATAGCAAGAGGCGTTTGAGGAGTTGAAAAGGTATTTGTCTACTCCACCCGTTGTGTGAGCGCCTAAAGCCGGAAAGCCTTTTCAGTTATATATTGCCTTCGAAAACAAAGTCATTGGTGCCGTTTTGACGCAAGAGGAAGATGGCAAGGAATATATCATTACACATTTGAGACGCCGTCTTTTGGATGCCGAAACGAGGTATGTCTTTATAGAGAGACTTTGTCTATGCTTATACTATGCTTGTACCAAATTGAGGCATTATTTGTTATCTAGTACATGTATAGTTGCTTGTCAAGCCGATGTTATTAAACACATGTTGCAAAGGCCAATTCTAAGTGGGAGAATTGGCAAGTGGGCATATGCTTTGATAGAGTATGATTTGGCTTATGAACCATTAAAATCTATGAAAGGCCAAATTGTATGTGATTTTATAGTAGACCATCATATAGATATTGCTTATGAGGGAGAGGTGTGCATAGTTGAAGTTATACCTTGGAAGATTTATTTTGATGGTTCTTCTTGCAAAGAAGGTCAAGGCATAGGGGTAGTTTTGTTTTCACCTAATGGCATGTGTTATGAAGCATCGGTTCGTTTGGAATATTATTGTACAAATAATCAAGCCGAATATAATGCTTTATTATTCGGCTTACAAGTCATGGAGATGGTTGGAGATAAGTACGTGGAAGCTTTTGGTGATTCGGAATTGGTGGTGCAACAAGTTGCCGGAGTTTATAAATGCTTGGACAGATCACTAAATAGGTACCTCGATTCATGTTTGGATATTATTGCCAATTTTGATAATTTTGCTATTAGACATATTGCTAGGCATGATAATTCTAGAGCAAATGACTTGGCACAACAAGCATCTGGCTATAATGTGAAGAAAGGATTATTTCTGATATTAGAAGAGCCGGTGCTTGATTTTAAATCTTTGTGCGAAATTGGCAAAACTGGAGACCAGGGGCGGTCTGACCGGCCACATGCCGTCGGTCTGACCGGCGACCCCGAGCGGTCTGACTGGCCCTGTATAGCCGGACTGACCGATTCTGGGCAGAGCGCCGGGGGGGGGCACGTTTCAATCAATTTAGAGGCCGAATTAATTGTGAATTCGGACATTTATGCTCAGGAAGCGGAAGAAGATTGGAGGATTCCTTTGATTCGATATTTGAAAGATCCCACGCTTAAGGTTGATCGGAAAATTCGGCGGCAAGCATTCAAATACACATTGCTTGATGAAGATTTATATCGCCGAAATATAGATGGTGTCTTATTGAAGTGCTTAGATGAAGATCAATCTAAAGTGGCTATGGGAGAGGTACATGAAGGAATTTGTGGAACTCATCAATCGGTTCACAAGATGAATAGGTTGCTTAGGAGAGCGGTGTTCTATTGGCCGAGAATGATTGATGATTGCTTCAAATATTATAGAGGATGTGAAGCTTGTCAACGGTTCGGCAATGTTCAATTGGTGCCCGCCGCCGTATTGAATCCTATAATCAAACCATGGCCGTTCCGAGGTTGGGCTTTGGATTTCATTGGTCAAATTTATCCTTCGTTATCAAAGGGGCATAGGTTCGTGCTAGTTGCGACGGATTACTCCACCAAGTAGGCCGAAGCTGTGCCATTGAAGAATATGACTCATACGGAGGTAATTGACTTTATTTTGAAGCAAATTATCCATAGATTCGGTATTCCACAAACATTAACTACGGATCAAGGTGCTTCTTTTATGTCTAAGGAAGTGAAGAATTTTGCCGAATCTTATGGTATTAAATTGTTGAGTTCTTATCCTTACTACGCTCAGGCTAATGGACAAGCCGAGTCGAGTAATAAGACATTGTTGAAACTAGTGAAAAAGAAGATTGAGGAACACCCAAAGAGGTGGCATGAGGTGCTTTCCGAAGCATTGTGGGCGCATAGGATATCTAAACATGGTGCCACTAAAGTCACTCCTTTTGAGTTGGTTTATGGTCAAGAAGCCGTTTTACCGGTTAAGGTAAATCTTGGTTCTCTTCGTTATATCAAGCAAGATGATTTGTCAAGTGAATATTACAAGACGTTGATGGGAGACAACCTTGATGAAATCATCGACAAGCGGTTGAAGGCTTTGGAAGAGATAGAGAAAGAGAAGAAGAGGATGGCCAAGGCGTACAACAAAAGGGTGAAAGCAAAGTTGTTTCAAGCTGGAGACTCGGTAAGTGGTCCCCTAGTTGGGAGGGTCCTTATCAAGTATGCGGCATTGTTCGAGGAAACACATATTTTTTGGAGACACTTCAAGGGGAGCGTTTTCAGCAAGCAATCAATGGGAAATACTTCCCGAGCGTTTGGCAAAACGCTTAGGAGGTACTATGGCCGGTAATTGAATTATCGTCCTAAGACCAAAACATGTTCTATGCTTTTAGATTCACGTTGTTCATCAAAAAGGTAGGGGGGCATGTGTTTACACCCAATTTGGCACCTAGGATTAAAATAGAAAAGATTGCCAAAATTTGGAAGTCTATCGGTTTCCTTCGAGTAGGCCGGTCCAACCGCCGTGTGTTGGGCGGTCAGACCGGCGGTTGAAGGCCGGTCAGACCGGCGGTGTGTGGCCGGTTTGACCGGCAGGTCCGAGTCCGACTGTGTTTCATCGGGTCTCGCGGTTTCCTTGCTCGGGAAGGCATGTTTCGGGTTTCCTTTAGTTTCTACCCCGAGTTGGACATGGAGGAGGGCCTGTAGAGGGCAAGACCAACCCCTATATAAGGGACATGGCTGGTTCTATTGTAAAAACCAATCTACAATCAATCAATCGAATCGTTTTCATATTGCTTTTAGTTTTCTCTTAGTTTGTCCGTCTTTGTCGGTTTGCGCCGTAAACCGTCCGCCGCCGCTGCGAGAGTGCGACATCTCTTCGTAGGTTTATCCTGAAAACCTTCCGTTTTGCCCACGAGACGGGTAGTTATCTTAAATCGGCTCCGCTAGCCAGTTTATTTGTCAAAACCCATCTAGGTTTAGCTCTTTGCTAGATCGAGGTGGTTGGCGACTCTAGGATCACCGCAAGGCATAAGGTGCTGCGATCGTTGTTGTCAACTTTTTAATCAACGTTTGACCATTCGTCTTATTCAAAAAATTTATGTAATTATCATTTATTTTATTGTGGTTTGATTTATCGTCAAATATTCTTTAAGTATAACATAAATATTTTTATATTTGCACAAAAGATTTGAATAAGACGAATAGTCAAACGTTGTTCGAAAAGTCAACGGTGTCATACATTAAAATACGAGGGGGTAGTATTTTTCCTATATGAACAGTGCTCGGAGAATCTCAACCATTAGATGTAATTTGGATGGTCCTAATGTGACTGTTTAAGTTACAGTCACACTAAGAACTAAGAACTGCACCTGAATCAAATCCGCTAACTGCATATACAATATGCACCTCTCGTGAAGCGCATTATTTAACGGAACTCGTGGAGTATCCATGTGCCCTCTACATATGAAATGGCTGCACGAGCAGCCTGCGAGACGACTTCGCCCTAATTTTTCGCCCCCGTCGCGCATCCACATGTATGGTTTGCACTGTTAGTTGTTATGTACTCCCTTCATTTTTAAATATTTGGCACCGTTAATTTTTTGACACATGTTTGACTATTTATCTTATTAAAAAATTATAAAATATGTAAAACTATATTCATACATATAAGTATATTTAAAATAAATCAAATGATAGGAAAAGAATTAATAATTGCTTAAATATTTTGAATAATACGAACGGTCAAATATGTTTAAAAAAGTCAATGGCGTCAAATAGTTAGAAACGGAGAGTGTATAATTGATAAGGACTAATATACAAATAATAAGAAGGTCACAACAAGGATGATAGGGAACGCTAAGTAAAACAGAAAATAAAATACAATAATTTAAATCAAAATAATTTTTGTGGGCTGAGTATGCTCAAGAAGAGCATGACTTGCCCTGCTTCAAGTGGCAGTCTTCCAACATCTTGATCTGTACTTCCGAGTCCTCTAAAACGACATGAGCTACATGAGACAAACCAAACAAATCTAAAACATATTCAGTACATAAAAAGGGAGTATTAATGTTTTAGCGAAAATTTAGAGACTTGTACTCCCTCTGTCCTTTAATATAAGGGATTTTGATTTTTTTTCACTGTTTGACCATTCGTCTTATTCGAAAAATTTTAGAATTATTATTTATTTTATTTGTGACTTACATTATTATCCAAAGTACTTTAAGAATAACTTTTCATTTTATATATTTGCACAATGTTTTTAATAAGACGAGTAGTTAAACAGTGTAAGCAAAATATCACAATATCTTATATTAAGAGTCAGTGGGAGTACGAGTCAATTTGAAGTTTATATGAAATTTAGATTTATGAAATATTGAAATTAGTTATTCTATTGAAAGAGGTGATTACTCGGTCAACAAAGAGAGAGGGTGTCCTTGACACGTGTGTTGGCACGCGAAATTGATCCGCGCAACAACACGATACTGACCGTACTTACGTGACGATCACCGGATGCTTTCCGAGCAAAGCAACAAAGATTCCTCGCTTTCGTGGAGGAGAATCGACTGTTTTCCAGCGCAAAACGGCAAAGATCCACCAAACCCTAGAGCTTGGCAGTAGAGAGAAAAAGCACGGGAAAGAGAAAACAGAAATAGATGAAAAACTAAATAAGTAGATTGATTTTGTTCGATTGGTTCCTTCCAATCGGCCATGCACCTGATATATATACAGGCGTGCTCCGATCTTTTAGCAACCATATACGGCAACACACATTACTCCTACCGTCCTAGCCGAATACGGAATTAAATCTAACAAAAGTTTAACTCTACCAAAAACAAATACGTATGCCTTCACGGAAACCTCATCTAACAGCAACACAGCAAGCAGAGCAAAACCTTCTCAGCCCAACAACACATCGCCATGCATGCAACTCCGGCACGATACACATCCTGACGCAACAAAGCCTCTCCATACATGCAAAGCCCACGTGCTGTACCTGTTAACTTAACACACAAATTCCAAAGAAAGCAATTAATTAAGCAAACCACTAACTAATCAGTAATTTGGCAAACCAAATAACCCAACTAGCCAAATTACAGTGTCAACAACGTGGGTCTCATCCATACGCGGCACTAGCGCAGACACAGGCAGCCACACGGGAACACAAGGCTGATGCGGCCCAACACGGCAGCCACGCTCAGCCGGACGTCTGTGGCACATGGACTATAAGGGTCACCGGCAACAAGGAGGCACGACGATACACAGCGAGGACACCAGGAGGAGAGGGCAACGAGCTCGCTAGCAGGGTCACCATGGTATGGCGACGTCGTTGAATACGGCCAGCGCGGGGGGAGGGACTGAGGGAGGGGGTTGTCGAGTCGATGATGGCAATGGGCGATGGCATGTCGATGGTCTTTGGGTAAGGGCGTGCTTGGTTCTTGGTGTTGTAATGTCGGAGGTGACAACATAGTCGGGCTGTGTACATCCATTAATAGATGTAGAGACTGGATTTTAATCTATTTTCTAAAAAAAAACATAGTCGGGCGGCGGTACGACGAAGCGAGGGTAGCGGAGTGACGAGACACGAGGTTTCCAGTGGCCTTGGGGCTTAGGAAAGAGGATGTTGAGGCGCTGACATTAGGGGCCAGGGGGGGAGGATGGTGGAGGGGTCAGCCAGGCTAGGCAAGCCTCCGGCCGCCGAGGAATGGCGGCTGAAGTGCGGCATCGACGGCGGTGCTTAAGCAAAACGCGACATAACAGTGAGGATGAGCGGCGTTGGAGCACCAGTGCTGCGGTGCAAAGGGGAGGAAGAGAAGAAGTGGGCCGTCATTTATATATAGATCAAGGAGGATGTATGAAAAAAAAACAAGAAAAGCAAGCAAGCTAGCAGCCCAGCAGCAGCGGCAGGCCTTGGGCCTTGGCTGGCCCATGCGAGCAAGCAGCAGCAGCGCTAGCTAAGCAATCCATGGTTAGCTATATTAGATGGACAACGGTTTATGAGGTGACATGGCCGTTACTAGCAACACCGAGTGCAAATTCTTTTTTGCCTCAAGCGAGATGATGAAAACGTAATGTGTTGCAGTGTAGGTGTGATTCAACTAAATGGGTTTTAGCCCAATACTGTTTTTTTTGCCTTGGGTGTTATAGACCTTGCCTTTGACATCAAGGCGGTAAAGACAAAAATTATGGGGAAAATGAAGAGGATAGAATAGAGAATAAAATTAATAATGGAGATGGGGAAACGAAGAGGAGAGAATGGAGAATAAAACCCCCAAGCTTTTGACATCAGGGAGCCTTATGTGGAGAATATGTTCCATATTCGACTAGAAATAGGGCCTGCTTTGGTTGCCAAGTTGCCAATACAACCGTAATAGAGTTCATATCCATGCCATTATAACTAATAATTTATTTAGGAGTAGATCTAATATAGCAGTCTTGGGGTAGGTGACCCACAACTTTTGGCACAATGCTTGGCAAAACCTAATTGATGGGAGAAGAGAAAATGAAAGAGGGATAAGGTGCAAAATTTTTGCAGTGCCGATGCGGACAATTTTATGTAGAAAAATGGCCATCTTGGATCATGTCCTTCGGATTAAGGTCGGACGGTGTACATTCCGCAAGTGCATGAAAGCAGGGGTGTATATAGGATATGTTGCCCTTATAACTAATATTTTTAATTATTTTCAGGATAATTTAATTTGCAGTCAGTTTTAAGCACTTATATAAAACTAGTCTCTCTGCATGCTTATAACTTATAAGCTACTATATGCGACACAATGGTTAATTATTGTCATCGCACGAAATTAATTTTAACCTAAATTACGGCTTGCTTAAAAGAAAAAAAGAAAGATCACTGCGGAATAAAATGTATCATTTTAGTTAGATTACAATGAGCTTAAAAGTATTTCAGAGCGTAATAGTTCAGATGGTTTCGATGCTTGTAGGAGTAAAAAAAATAAAATAGTAAAATAATTATTTTTCTTTGCAATTTTCTTATGGCGGATCCGCAGGTGCATAGACTAAGTTTTGACTATGGCATGAGCAGGACGTGATTTTTGCCGACAAACGATCAATATGCCACGTGTATGGAAGAGCAAGTGCCACGTGGTGATATGGGAGATGGAGACCCACACGAAATAGATCGATATGCTTGTCTGTCGTTCCCTGTTCCATATGCTGCTTACGTTTTCTGATCTCACGGATATACTCCCTTCCTGAATAACAAAACTCACACAAGCTACATTCAAATTTAAATCCGGCCGGTAAGTTTTTTTTTTAACGGATGAAACGCTCCCTTATAAACATTTGATTTGATGTTTAACATAGGATTCGTTTAAATTTTAAAAATCCGATCATCAATAATTTCTTAATTAGTTAGTTTAAAAAGAAATGAAAGTGGCATAAACATAGATTTGTATGAAAAGTAATACCGTAATATTCTAACCTTATGATTTTGTAAATCCATTGTAATACAAAACTGACAGTAGGATTTTAAAATTTTAACCAAATCTTATAATAAATGCTAAATATATATGGTCATTGTATTGTTGTAGAAAGATAGTTATGGGAAAATATGTGCGTACTTATAGGGGTGAGTGTCCATGCGTATATGTGAGTGTTGCATTTATACTAGTATGACTTTTTTTATATAAAAAAAGATAGTTATGTATTGTTAGAAAAATAGGATTCACATGATAAATATTCCAAGTCGACATTAACGTCAGCAACTAGCGGACGGCATGGTAATTTGACAACTAGAAAGGGTAAGTGAATAGCCTCCACAAACAAATCTGATGGATGAAATCAGAGAGGGAATAGTCACACAAATTAGGAGTAGATTCCAGCTCTCAAAGACAAAAACGGAATTTGTGGGTGTATGCAATTTCCCACGATATTAAGATGCAACAAATTAATGTTACGGTAAAAAAAACTAAGCAGTCATGAAAAAAATCGACGGCATGTGTACGGTCGAGGCGTATGAGGAGACCCCATTGCGACCTTGGTGCCACTGGACAAGGCAGAGGCCAGTCCACCGGCTAGCTAGGCAGTGGGGATTGTCTGCAGTACTACAGCTGCAGTAGCAGTGGCTAATAGGTGGGACCGGGCCCACATGTCTGCGTCTACTACTGCTACTGCAGTATTGCAGAGGATCCATGTCCCATTGTCGATGGAAGGGGACGTAAGAAATATTCTCCAAGGACAAGTGTAACTATATCATTTGAAACAAATATACGTGTAAGAAATATTATTTATCTTTATTTGTCAAGATGATTGACGGTCCAAATTAGTACTTAACGACCGTCAACACTACCGCTGACGCCACCGTACCACTACCCCGCCTCATCATCTATCCTGAAGGCATCAACAGCACCGACGAGGCCCCCTCGGTCGGACTCCTCCCAATGGGCTAAAGTTAAGGACTTGTTGGAAGGAGATTCTAATACCAAATATTTTCAATTGGTTGCCAATGGTAAATATAGAAAAACAAGAATTTTTCAGTTGCAGGATGGTGACCATATAATAAGTGGTGATGCAAATTTAAGATAGCATATTACAACATATCACAAGGGTTTTGTTTGGGCCATCTGAGGAATAACATTTCACCTTAGATGAGCATAGAAGGGATGATATCTTGTATATGTCTCAAATGGAAAATGAAGCATTAACAACAAATTTTACTAAAAAGGATGTTAGAGAGGCAATTTTTCAAATGGAACATAATAAAGCTCCGAGTCCTGATGGATTTTCAGCTGAATTTTCTCAAGTCTTCTGGAATGTTATAAAGGCGGTCTTTTTAGATTTATTCGTAGAATTCCATAACGGTCCATTCCCTAAATTTCGGTAAATTTCAATACAATTATTTTGTTACCTAAATCCAAAGAGGCCATAAAGATACAAAAATATAGACCGATTTGTTTATTATATGTCAGTTTTAAGATATTTACAAAGGTTCCTACTAATAGAATTATTGGTGTGTCCCAAAATGTAATAAGCCCAATGTAGATAGCTAGCTTTTATACCTGGCAAGAATATTATGGAGATGGTAGTTATTTACATGATACGATTTACGAGTTGCATAGGAAAAAACAAAAATGGGGTTATTTTTTAGATCAATTTTGAGAAAGCATATGACAAAGTAAATTGGTCTTTTGTACAACAAACCCTTACGATGAAAGGCTTCTCTACTAAATGGTGTCATTTCTTTTATTCAAAGGGGGCGCATTGGTATCAACGTTAATGATCAAGTAGGACCAAATTTTCAAACATGGAAGGGTCTAGGACAAGGTGATCCTTTATCTCCAATTCTTTTTAATAGAGTTGTTGATATCTTAGCTTTGCTGATCAAGGGCAAGGGCAAATGGTCAAATAGCTAGAGTAGTTCATCATTTGATAGATGTGATAGATGATGGTTTGTCTATTTTGCAATATGCAAATGATACACTCATTTTTATGGACTACAACTTAGAGAATACTAAGAACAAGAAGTTACTAATGTATGTGGTTGAAATGCTCTCCGGTCTTCTAATAATTTTCATATGAGTGAATTATTCTGCTTTGGTGAAGCAAAAGAATGTCAAGAACAATACTCTAATATTTTTGGTGTCATATTGGAACTTTTCTTAGATATCTTGGCATTCCGATGTATTTCAAAAGGTTAAACTATATGGGTTGAAAAGTAATAGAGGAAAGAATTGAAAAGAAGTTGATCATTGGAAAGGGAAATATATTTTTGTGGGAGGAAGATTGGTCCTCATTATATTTTTCACACATAATAGCATATATATTTCATATTTTATTATTATAAAAATATATTAAAATGGCAACATAGTTTTAAATTAGGAAAAAGTACGAATTATCCAGCCCCCAGAACTATCGCGGTCGTCCGAATTACCCCCCCCCCCCCCCGAACAACAAAACCGGAAATTCTTCACCCCCAACTATGAATACCGGACGAATTACCCCCCTCGACCCAATCCACGGTGGTTTTGGTCTACGTGGCATACACGTGACAGTTCAGTCAGCATTCTATTTATAAAACAATTGTGGGACCCACATGTCATACACTACACTGTCTTCTCTCTTACACACTCTCTCTCACTTCTCTCTCACTCTTCCTCTCTCTCACCGGCTCACAGGGTCAGCGGTGGCGGGGGACACGGAGCGGCGGCGGCCGCGGCGCGTGACGCGGAGACGGCAGCGGCGGCGCGTGACGCGGAGGCCGCGGCGGCAGGGGATGAGGAGCTCAGCGCGGCTTCCACCCTCCCTCTCGTCGTCGGCGGCGGCGGGGGACACAGAGCGGCGGCGCGTGACGCGGAGACGGCGGCGGTGGGGGATGAGGAGCTCGGTGCGGCTTCCCCTCTCCCTCTCGGTGGCGTACGCGCGGGGAGGACGAGGGTGCGAGACGAGAAGGCGACGGCGGCGAAGGCGGATGAGGCGAGCGGCGGCAAGAGCTCGCGCTGCTCGAGGCGAGGTGAGGAGGCGGCGGAGGAGGAGGCGAGCGGCGGCAGGGTGTGGCGGAGGAGGCGAGCGTGGCGGCGGAGGAAGCGAGGCGGCAACAGCAGCGAGGCGAGTGAGGCGGTTGGCGGGGGACGACGGCAGAGGAGGCGAGCGCGGTTGATGGCAGAGGCGGCGAGGCGGTTGGCGTCGAGGCGAGCGCGGCGACAGAGGAGGCGAGCGAGGCGGCATCGGCGGCGAGGCGAGTGCGGCGGCGAGGCGGTTGGCGGGGGGACCACGTCGGTGGCGGGTGGGGCTTCGGCAACCTGTGGGACGCGCTCCATGGCGGCCGCCGCCTCCTCGTCGTGGCCTCCGTCCGTCCGTCCGTCCCGCAACGCTGCCGCCTCCTTGTCCCGCTGCCCCACGTCACCCGCTGCTGCCGTCTCCACGTCCCCCGCCACCGTCGCCTCCTCGTCTGGTCGTCCCGCGTCCCCCGCCGCTGCCGCCTCCACGTCCCCCGCCACCGCCGCCTCCTCGTCCGGTTGTCCCGCGGCGCCACCCACCGTCGTTTACAGTGAGAGAGAGAGAGAGGAGAGAGAGGAAGAGTGAGAGAGAAGTGAGAGAGAGAGTGTGAGAGAGAGAAGAGATAGTAGTGTATGACAGGTGGGTCCCAAATTTTTTTTATAAATAGAATGCTGACTGGACTGCCACGTGTATGCTACGTAGACCAAAACCACCGCGGATTAGGTCGAGGGGGTAATTCGTCCGGTATTCATAGTTGAGGGTGAAGAATGTCCGGTTTTGTGGTTCGGGGGGGGGGGGGGTAATTCGGACGACCACGATAGTTCGGAGGGGGGTAATTCGTACTTTTTCCTTTAAATTATGTACTAACTTGACCAAATGAACCAATGTGTAATATTCATATTGTATTGCATATACGTGCTAGTTATTAACTATTTTTTAATTCTAGATTTTAGTTATTTGTAAATTATATTCTCCTCGTCCAATATTCTTTATTTCTTTCCGTTATTTATAAATTTTATTCCTATATGTAGTCTAAACTCTTCTTTCAATATTTTTTAATTTTATATTCTGAATTTCAGTTATTTCTAAATTGTACTCCTATGTGACTCTAGATTTCTATTACAATATTCATTATTTTAATTCCGAATTTCTATTATTTTAAATTGTATTTCTGTATGTACTCTAGAATCATCTTTCAATATTCCTTATTTTTTTTAATTTCGAATTTAGTTATTGCTAATTGTATTCCTCCTATATGGGCTCTAGACTCTTTTTCCAATACTCCTTATTTTTTAATTTCGAATTTAGTTATTTCTAAATTGTATTTCTATATGGTCTCAACCCTACTTTTAATTTTATTATTTTTTATTCCGAATTTCAATTAGCTCTAAATTCCTATATGCTCTCTAGACTTTTCATTCAATATTTCTTATTTTGATATTTTTGTTATTTCTAAATTGTATTTCTATATGCTCTTTAAACTTTTCTTACAATATTTATTATTCTTTTAATTCCAAATTTCAGCAATAAATTATATTTCTATATGAACTCTAAGCTCTATTTCTATTTTTTTTATTTTTTAATTCCTAATTTTAGTTATTCCTAAAATGTATATCGGTATGGACTCTAGTTTCCTATTCATATATTCCTTATTTTTTAAATTTTTCGATTTTTAGCTCATTTTAATTGCAATTTTTTAAGAACTCTTTTTTTCTTTTTTTCTCATTAATGTGAGAATTTGTAGGTCGTGAGGGGGCACATGAAGGCTCTTTTTATTATTACTTTAATAAGTTAATTAAGTCAATAGATTATGTAATAAGTGGGTGTAGTTTCATAAGTAAATGCCGGATTTAATTCCATTATGTTAAAGAGAAATACTGAATACAGCGAGGGTATATATCAAGTACTCCCTTCGTCCCAGAATTTTAAGAAGTTTTAGGGTTGAACACGGTTATTAAGAAAGTAGGTATGAGTGAGTGGTGGAGTGAGTGGTGGAGGGTTGTGATTGGATGAGTAGTGAAGGCAGGTGAAAAAAGTGAATGATAGAGGGTTGTGATTGGTTAGTAAGAGAATGTTGGTGGTGAAGTTGTTATATTTTGAGATAAATCCTAATAGCTAAAAGTTGTTATATTTTGTAAATGAGGGAGTATGAGCCACAATTAATCAAGTAGTACACTCACATGGGTCCTTGCCTCCTGGGCACATATTCATCATATCCCCATCACCAACCAAATAACTCAAAAAGGCCCCATAAATTAGCCCCAAAATCCCAACAAACTATCCGCCGTACATAAACAAAGCAAAATCTCCATCACGCAATAATTCACTTAACCAAATCACCAGCGAAGCCGCTGTATATATATGTAGGACCTGCAACGAGCCAGGATCGATCAACCACACACACACTGACACTGTGACACAACACAACACGGCGGCGCAACAAAGCTAGCTTCAACGCCCGGTCCCGGCGATGGGGTCCTTCCCGGCGGCGGAGGAGACGACGGCGACGGCGGCGGCGCGGCCGCACGCCGTGATGGTCCCGTACCCGGCGCAGGGCCACGTCACGCCGATGCTGAAGCTGGCCGTGCTGCTCCACGCGCGCGGGTTCCACGTCACCTTCGTCAACAACGAGTTCAACCACCGCCGCCTCCTCCGCGCCCGCGGCGCCGGCGCGCTCGACGGCGCCCCCGGGTTCAGGTTCGCCGCCATCGACGACGGGCTCCCGCCGTCCGACGCCGACGCCACCCAGGACGTCCCGGCGCTGTGCCACTCCGTCCGGACCACCTGCCTGCCCAGGTTCAAGGCGCTCCTCGCCAAGCTCGACGAGGAGGCCGACGCCGATGCCGGCGCCGGCGCCGGCGACGCGCGGCGCGTCACCTGCGTCGTCGCCGACAGCACCATGGCCTTCGCCATCCTCGCCGCGCGCGAGCTCGGCCTCCGCTGCGCCACGCTCTGGACCGCCAGCGCGTGCGGTTTCATGGGCTACTACCACTACAAACACCTCCTCGACCGCGGCCTCTTCCCCCTCAAAAGTACACATCATCCTAATTCTCTCCCTAAATAGCAAAATTATATTATTCTCTAACTAAAATAGGATAAAATTATTCATACATAAATATTATTTCTAGCTCATACAGGTTTTTATTTGTGTGTAATAAATTTATATTAAAAATAATATAAGCGATTGACCAAGGTTCAAATCATGTCGCCCATAAATATTACGCACACGAAGATGGGTTTTTAACAAAATCTAAGTAAAATCAGATTCTATATATTGTTGATTTCCGTCTCTTTAAAGATATATTAGGGGACACACTCGATAGGGTGTGAATGTGATATTACGTGTGTATAGGTGTGTAGGGTTCAAAATTCTGAAACAGAATTTTCAGAATTTTGAAAATTTTGGTCATTTCGAACCTCTCAGTATGATATTATTTTGGCTGAAATTTTTTCATTTTTTTTAATTTGGTAGTATTTTGTTCAAATTTGACTAAAATTTGTTCAAAATTTTGGAAACTTCGGACCGAATATCGGCACCATCCGATAGAAATGTACAGACCGAAAGATTAAACCCTGGTGGGGTGTGTGCGTCTCCTGTGTAATAAAAAAAATAGCAAATTTGTACATGTTTTTACAGGCGAGGCTGACCTCAGCAATGGGCACTTGGACACGAAGATGGATTGGATCCCGGGCATGCCAGCCGACCTGCGCCTGCGCGACCTCCCGAGCTTCGTGCGGAGCACTGACCGTGACGACATCATGTTCAACTTCTTCATCGACGTGACGGCGACCATGCCACTGGCGTCGGCGGTGATCCTCAACACCTTCGACGAGCTCGACGCGCCGCTGATGGTCGCCATGTCCGCGCTGCTCCCGCCGATCTACACCGTCGGCCCGCTCCACCTGACGGCGCGGAACAACCTGCCGGCGGACAGCCCCGTCGCCGGCGTCGGGTCCAACCTGTGGAAGGAGCAGGGCGAGGCGCTCCGGTGGCTGGACGGCCGGCCGCCGCGCTCCGTCGTGTACGTCAACTTCGGGAGCATCACGGTGATGTCGGCCGAGCACCTGCTGGAGTTCGCGTGGGGGCTCGCCGGCAGCGGCTACGCGTTCCTGTGGAACGTGCGCCCCGACCTCGTGAAGGGGGACGCCGCCGCGCTGCCGCCGGAGTTCGCGGCGGCGACGGGGGAGAGGAGCATGCTGACGACGTGGTGCCCGCAGGCGGAGGTGCTGGAGCACGAGGCGGTGGGGGTGTTCCTCACCCACTCCGGGTGGAACTCGACGCTGGAGAGCATCGTCGGCGGCGTGCCGATGGTGTGCTGGCCGTTCTTCGCCGAGCAGCAGACCAACTGCCGGTACAAGCGCACGGAGTGGGGGATCGGGGCGGAGATCCCCGACGACGTGCGGCGCGGCGAGGTGGAGGCGCTGATACGGGAGGCCATGGATGGGGAGAAGGGGAGGGAGATGCGGCGGCGCGTGGCCGAGCTCAGGGAGAGCGCCGTCGCGTCGGGGCAGCAGGGCGGCCGGTCTATGCAGAACCTCGACAGGCTGATCGACGAGGTGCTCCTGGCTTGAGAGTCATAGAATACAAAGGACTGCTACGGTGCTCTGAGCTAGACTCTACCATAAATGCTATTTTTTCCGTTTCAGGTTATAAGACATTTGCTGAAAGTCAAACTGCTTTAAGTTTAGCTAAATTAGATAAATATAGTAATATTTACATTATCAAATTAGTTTTATTAAATTAATAATTAAATATATTTTTATAATAAATTTATCTTGGGTCGAAATATTAATATTTTTTTCTACAAACTTGGTCATGGTCAAATTTAAAGTAGCTTGACTTTGACGAAAGTCAAAAATATTTTATATCCTGAAACGGATGGAGTACAACTTGTTTTAAAACTATGTTTTAGTCTCAAATCATCTTTGTATGATGCACGTGCACAATGACAAACATCATTATATACCATGTTTTGTTATTATTGTGCTGCTGGTACACTTGCCTCCGTGAGTTCAATAAGCTCTTGATATGTAGCGTATTATTGTGTTAAAACGATTATCGTGTACCTACGGTTGTATCTCTATAAGAAAATATTGCATATTTGCCGAAAGTCTTCTGGCTAAAAGATGCATATAGGTTTTACGGCAACCTCTCATATTTTTGTATGTCCAGATCGACAGAAAAAATATTTTTTTTCTCCAATGTAATTGGACCAAAAATAATCTGAAAGATTATTTTTTGTGGATATGCGTGCGACGGTGCGAACAAGAAAGCTTCAATCGCTGTCGAGTGTCGACTCGATGCTTTTACAAGTCGACCTGTACGTATAGTGTTAGTAGTATTAATGGTTAATATTGTCAAAACAAAATTGGTTAGTCATATCGCAATAATGCATCCGACTTGTCTGTCACGTTAAATTATACTCCCTCTAATTTTTAATAGATGACGCCGTTAATTTTTAAACACATGTTTAATCATTCGTCTTATTTAAAAAATTGACCGTCATTAGTCTTATTTAAAAATTTGCAAATCTATAAGATATTAATCATGCTTAAATTACTTTGAGTGAAAAAATAACTCACAACAAAATAAATTATAATTACTTAAATTTTTTAAATAAGATGAATGGTCACACATGTGACAAAAAGTCAACGGCATCGTCTATTAAAGAATGAAGGTAGTAGATGTCTCGTAGTTCTCTTAATTAATTAGGCTCATTTTGGGTGTATTTTTTTTTATATATCTATTTAATTAAGTTCCTTCCAATCAAAACATCGTTATTCTGATTTATAGAATCCATATTCGCTTAATCAAGAGATGAAATACTCACGAGGGCCCTTATATAGGTTGTAGGTAAATCGTAACCGGCCGCGCTATTAAAAATCGAGCTCTATTTTCGCATATGGCTCTCGCCACGCGAACATCTTATGGAGCCACATGTAAAAATAAGATCATTTTCTCATGCGGGTCTCTTAAACGGTTGCATGAGATTGCAGGCAGGCCTCTTAAAAGGTCCGCCTAAAAATCTCACTTACCTCCTATTTTCCCACTTAATACTTCAATTTTCTTAACTCATCTTCCTTATCCGCTCTTCTTAGGGGTGAAAACGGAGCGGATTCGGACGGATAATGGTCATACCATATCCTATACCTTTTTTGTAAAGCAGATGCGGAGCGGTTGCGGATGACATGCGAATGCGGATACGGAGCGGATTATTTCGGACGTCGGATTCGGTGTGGAGTTGGCGCGGAGTCGGTTCGGAAACGGAATAATATTATCGGATGTTAAGTTTGTATTCAATCCATACAACAAAAGGGTAGCAATACAATGAGCAGTAATACGATGGCAAAACAACATCTAAACATGGTGTCAACTCTCTAGGAAAATACATCCAAAACACATCCATAATATAAACAACCAAAAACATAATATAAGTCCTCACTTCACTGCATTGCTTAAAAATAACGGGCAAATGCCATAACATCACCATCAGAGACCCAACAAATTAACATGTTCAATAGTCCAAGATCAAGATGACAGTACGCTAAATCTCATCTCTAAATTAATCAAATTAGACATTGCTACTGACTTAAATTACCTAAAGCAAAGCTCATCTCTAAATTTCTAAATCCCAAATCTCATCTCTAAATTTCTAAATCCCAAAATTAAAATTTCAAATTAGAGAAAGAAGTCAAAGAACACAATACTTAATATGGAGCCGGTGGGAGGCGACGGTGGCTAGCAACGGGGAGTCCGGGAGGTAGAGGCGTTGGCCGCTGGAGAGTGGCGACGGTGGATGGAACAAGCAAGCGGGAGGAAGGGGACGATAGGGACTGGATCTGGAGGAGAGGCGACGTCGTAGGAGGCACTGGCCGCTGGCGAGTGGTAATGGTCGTTGGATGCGCTGGCGCTGGCCGCTGGAGAGACGGCGTCGCAGGAGGCGCTGGCCGCTGGAGGAGAGGCGGCGTCGCAGGATGGCACATGGCAGGCAGGAGGCGCTGCGACGGGCAGTTGACGGGGTAGTCGCGGTGCTGTGGCGGTGGCGTCGCGCGTGTGCGGTGCCGGGACGGGGACTGGCCTGTGCGGCGCACGTGTGCATTGGGACTGTGGCGCAATGGTGGCGCCGACGCATGTGAGAGTGGGAGGAGTGCCAGCGTCTGACAGTGGGGGATTAGGATTATGTCAACACTCAACATAAATGGGCTAGATGGGCTGGCCTATTTAAATGGGCTCAATTGTGTAGCTTTTTGGCCTGAAACATGCGGATTATCCGCCAACTCGTCATTCGGATAATCCGATTCAAAAATCGGATAATACGCATCCACCGGATATCGATCATACCATATCCGCATCCGCATCTGCATGATAAAATCCGCATATGACGGATATCTGAAAACTCTTACCATATCCTTACTCCAGTCGGATTCGGAGCGGATCGGATCGGATAATATCCGCTCCGTTTTCACCCCTAGCTCTCCTCCTTCTGTCTCTCACCTCCCCTCCTCCTCATATTAATTATCACCTCCTCTCCTCTCTCTGACTAGCCAGCAGGCAGCGGTTGGCTCGAGTGGCAGTGACGGGCGACTAGGCAACAACGGGTGGCAGCAAGCGGCGGCTGGCTCAAGTGGGAGAGGCGGGCGGCAGGCGCGCCATCCCCGCCATAGATGCGCAAGGGACGGCCCTCTCCCGCCCAGTGAAGGTGGCGAGGGGTGACGGCAGTAGCGGCAGGGCCATCCCCCACACAGATTTTGCAGTGGTAGTGGCAGACCGCACCTAGCTAGGGTTTTGATTTTTGGGAATTTTACTTTTTTTTCAAATTTAATTTTTACATGTGGACGACATAAGCACCCACACACTAAAATTGGATTCGAAAATCGGGTTTTCGCAGACACTTTCAAGCAAAAAGACGGCTTAACCGCACGTAAAAATAGTTTTTGGCCATTTGGAATAATGCTTTGAGTTCTCAAACTAAAAGCAAATAAATGGCGCAGAACAAAGGAATTCCAAAAGTCTCCCATACACACTGGCATGAACAATTCTATAGCTCAGGTACATGTGCAACATTATTAGAAAGAAAAAAGGTACGTGTGCAAACAAAAACTAGCACAAGCCACAAAGCTATTTTCTCCTTTTTTTTTTTCTCTTGTTTCTTCTCCTCATGATGTTTTGCTATGATAACCCTCCATCCTTGCATTAATGACCCATATTAACACACGGACGGAGGAAATTTACGAAATTTTGTGTTTTTGGGTATTTTTGGGACCGACGTTTTTAGAATTTTTAACTTTTAACAGATTTTGACTAAAATTTGAATAAACTTTTACCAAATTCAACAGGGAGGCCCATCATCCTCACGCGCTCCATTCCAAAGCGTGTGAAGCCCATCCGGAGGCCTGTCCACACCGGACACACACGCGCCCCGGTTTGCCTTAGTCGCCGTTGCTGTCCTACCCTCTCTGGACCTATGTCCCCCCTCCCCGCCCCCCTTCAAAATTTTTGCCATGAATGATAGAGTAGGAGTCTAATGCATGCCGGTGGGTACCCTTACCCATTCCCCAAACCCATACCCACCTAAAACGGGTAGGGTATGGATAAAAGATCCTTTACCCATTAGAAATATGGTGGATATGGGTATGCCCGTAAAGTAAAAGGGTATAGGGAGGGTGCTACCCACTTTCCCCGTGTTACCCGTCCCCAATCGACCTGATCTAAGCGATGGTGGCAGCGGCGGCTTCGACGGCGGCTTCGGTGAGCATCCGGCAACAGTGACTGCAGCCTCGGTAATGGAGAAGAACCCTTGACAAGGTACTGCTTCAATTGACTCATCTGCTGCTTCAATTTGTGAAATCTTTCTTCTGCTCAAAGCCTCAAACCCTAGAAGTAATCTTGGTTGCATATGTGTAAATCTTGGCAGTGTCATCTTCCTGCAAGTTCTTGGCTTTGTTGCATCCAACATCTTGCTGATTCTAATGGGAGATCCCAGCCACGATAGTGATGCGGCCGGAAGTTCCAGTAAGTGGAGAGGACCTGCTGTACCTGTAGATGTTGCTATTTTATACTGACAACCATTCATGTGGTATATCTTTAGGCAGTAGAATGAATTTTATTTCAAATGAGCTCCATTGGTGATATTCAAAGCTTCGATGGAAATCTAGAATTGCAAAATTTTTCACATGAATCATCTGACGAGCGGCATGATGATGGGTAATGTTTCTACTTCACACTTCTAGTTAATCGTCTTTCTTTATTTATTTTTCGTGCTAATAGAACTCCAATCTTTTATAGTGTGTTTAATGTGGATTTTGCTTTAGAATTTACTAAAATAGTACTTTCGTCGATTCAATTCCATAGAGTTGAGGGAATAATTGAGCTAGGTAAATATGTTAGTTCAGACAACAGAAAGTTCAGATCAAAAGTTTGGAAGGATTTTAAAATGTCAGTAGTGGATGGTTATACTAAGGCAATATGTTTACAATATTCTGCCCATCTAGTCACTGGCAACAAGAATGGAACAAGTCATTTGTGTTATCACATACGTGTTTGCCCAGAGCTTCAAAAGTCAAAGAAAAAGAAAACTACTTCAAAGGCAGAACTTCCTGTTTTTGATCAGCAAAGAAGTCGTGATGACTTTTGCTCGAATGGTTGTTTGCCATAATTATCCATTTTGTATGTCTGAGTATTATTACACAAGGCGATTCATTTATAATCTGCAACCTCAATTTAAGTTAATGCATAGAACTGCTGTGAAAGATGATATCATTAAGTTATATAAGGAGGGAAAAAGGAAGATATATGAAATATTGGATAAAAATCAGAGCCTGAATGAGTGAAATGACAGGCTATATGAGCATGACAGTACATTACATTGATGCTCATTGGAAATTGCACAAAAAAATTTTGGGCTTGTGCATGTCAAAACCCCACACACTGGTGTTGTCATTTCTAAGGCAATCATGGCTAGATTGTATGAATGGAATTTGGATAGAAAACTCTTTAGCTTTGTTCTTGATAATTGCTCAGTCAATGATGTAGTGATTCGGGAAATACTTGGTATCCTTTTACCCAAGCAAGCATTACATTTAAAAGGTGAATTCTTTCAAATCCGATGTGCAATGCATATATTGAACTTAATAGTTTAGGATGGATTGAAAGTAATTGCCCCCATTCTGGTAAATATTCGAGAGACAATTAGTTATATCAACAAATCCACGTCAAGATTGGAAAAGTTTGAAATGATTACCCAACAAGTGAATGCTCCTAAGTTATCTTTAGAAACTGATACTCCAACCAGATGGAATTCAACTTTTCACATGCTTGAGAGAACCATTAAATTCCGTGAAGCTTTTCTGTGATTGAAAGAATGTGACAAGTTTTTCCCATCAGATGAGGACTGGGTACATGTTACTAAAGTAACAGATTGTTTGCATGTCTTTTATGAAGCAACTCTGAGGGCTTCTGGCTCAAAATTTTCCACAGCAAGTCTTTACTTCAATGATTTTTGTGGAATATATATTTTTCTGCAAGAATTGAAGTTGAGTGATGATAACTTTATTGCTTCAATGGCTGTGCCAATGGCAGAAAAAATTGAGAAATATTGGGAGACATGCAACAAGTTATTATCTATTGCAACCATTCTTGATCCTCGCTACAAATTGAAGTCTATTGAGTACTTCTATGGATTGCTTTATCCTTCTGAAAAAGATGTGAAATTTGAACATATGAGGAGATGCTTTAGTGAATTATTTGATGAGTATTCAAAGCAAGCAACAATGCAATCCTCATCAGTTGTTGACACTTCAAGAAATTTCCAGGAGTGCAGTTCACAATCACATGAGTCCTCGTTGAGCTTATTTTCTACCATAGTAGGATTAGAAAAGTATATCCAAGATAGCAACTCAAGCCAGCAAACAAGATCAGAGCTCGATGTCTATCTTGATGATCCTCCACATCCTGGAATCAGTGATACTTCTTTTGACATCTTGGCTTGGTGGAAGTTGTATGGTTCCAAATATCCAATTATTTCTCGAATGGCTCGTGATATCTTAAGTGTTCCTATGTCGATAGTAGCATCTGAATCATGCTTCAGTTTAGCTAATCAAGCACTTTGTGAGAAGAGGTGCAGTTTACTGCCTGAAACACTTGAAGGTGTGATTTGTACACAGGATTAGCTGAGGGATTATATACCAAGTACAGATCTCCAATAAAAGAGTAAAATATTGTATTGCAATTTTGATGAATTTGCTAATCTTTCTGGAGCAGATGAGTTTTTGGAACAGATGATAGCAGAAGATGTGTCATGTACTCAAGAACAAGCAGTTGTAGATCAACTTGAATGAAGATGTGCTGTGATGATTGAGGCACTTGGATCAGTTGCCAATTACTAGTGACCTACCTAGCACATTGTATCAACTAGTCGAATATTTCAAACTCAGTACTTTTCACGGTCTAGTTTCATTTTTAACTCACTTAATCAGCTAGTAGCAGAAAGCATATGTACTCCTGTTATTAACAGCTTTGTTGTACCTTAAATTGTGGGGTTTCATATCTAATTTTCCTTTTAAATGATATGGCTATTACCCAACTCTCTTTATCCACACCTATCAGTTTTATCCATTCCCCAACAGGTATGGGTAATTTAGATGAGAATGAATATGGGGAGGGTAAGAACGAGTAAGGTTTGAAGTGGGTGAGGGTATGGGTAAGCATGGGGATCCCCAAACCCTCCCCAACGGCAGGTGTTTGAGGTCTTTGGATGACTGGAGGTTGAAGAAAGCGTGAAATTGTGTCGACGAACGCAGTTGGGCCAGGCTCACTTAGAGCAGATACAATAGCAGACTATTAGCCAGCTATAAACATATTTTAATAAGATAAAAGATGATATAGAAAAGCAGCGGGCTACAGATCTGTAGCCAGCTGCAGCATGAACTCCAAGACGTAATGTGTGTATGACAGATGGGACCATACATTAATATTATAGTAAGCAACTATTGTATGAGTTAGCTATTAGATTGGCTATAGATGAATTGGAGCTAGTAGTGGGCTATACTATTAAACTTGCTCTTAGAAAAGGAATTCCCTTAGAAATTAGGCTACAGGCCCACATCCCACATCTAGCCCCCAGCGGCCCAGCCCAAGTGGCCAAATACCTAATTCCCCAATCCCCCAGCCCCAAATCCCCTAGCAGAAGGCAGTGAGCTCCCCGTGCAGCGGCGCCGGTGAGGCAGCAGGCGGAAGCGCGCGGCGCGGCAGCGGGCGGCGGCAGTAGGCAGCAGGCGAAGCGCGCGGCGCCGCGAGCGCGAGCAGCCGCAGGCCAGTGGCGGCGGAGGCTGTAGGCCGGCGCCGGCGACGCCACGGCAGCACGTGAAGGACCAGGCGAGCAGCAGGCAGCCCCTTAGCCCGACGGCTGCAAAATACAAGGTATGCAATGTTTTGTCTCATACTCTCATGTACAGATTTTGCCTCGTGAAGGATAATCCGCGTCGCACGTGAGAAAATAATCAATTGTCTTGTGAATGAAGTTGTGATGTACTGATATCTCATTATCTCTCTGTTTCCATATGAAACTTCTTTTAGGGTGTGTTTGAGGAGAAGGGGATTGAGGAGATTGGAAAGATACGCAAAACGAGGTGAGCCATTAGCACATGATTAATTGAGTATTAATTATTTTAAACTTCAAAAATGGATTAATATGATTTTTTAAAGCAACTTTCCTATAGAAATTTTTTGCAAAAAACACACCGTTTAGTAATTCGGGAAGCGTATGCGTGGAAAACGAAACAATCTTTCTCCCTTTCTCTTGCGCTCGAACGCAGCCTTAGAGTACAACGTAATATTATGCTATTGTAATATTGTTTGAGATGTTATGTGCTTATGCCGGTGTTCCCAGTATGTTGTTGGATCCGAGGAGACTCCCGTCCGTTGCTGCTGGTAAGCTCCCCGATTTGGGGACTTCGCGAACCCTTGTTTGTTCGTTTGTTTGGCCATGGCGATGTTGGATGGCTTTAGGTTGACTATGAATTTCTGGAGTTTGCGGTTGCCAAGAGGGGAAAAAATGGTTTGTTTCATCATTTGGGCTATTTTGTAGATGAGGGAATTGGCAGTTCTCTGCCTATTTTTCGCTATTGTACAGTTTTTATAGCCTGTTTGAGTTTCTGAATCTCTGGTCTTGCCATCATCAAGTGGGTAGATGGCTTGTTGAGTCAGTGTATGTAGTCCATGCGGGCACCAACTGTTCGATGGATTGCCCCTTAGGCACGAAATGGCAGTGACTGTAGAATGCATGTGCTTGGTGAACTGCCAGCCTTGCATTGCTTTCCTGAGAAGGCTATTCGTTCGTTCCCCCTGTATTCTGAGGATGTGCTGGCCGTGCTGGCCAATGGCCATAAGAAGCAGGTTTAGTTCAGCCTTTCAATCCAGAAATTTTCTTCGTGATATGGTGCTTGATAGGCTAGTGGAAGAGGCCTCAGGGGGCAACTTTTATAATCTTCACAACCCAATATGTTGATGTATAGTCTTTACCTTTACATGCATATTTGATTTTTTTTTCTAGAAATTTTGTCTCAATCAAACTTGAAATTTCTTGCTCCTCAGTTTTCTAATTTTGCTTGCTCCAATCAAGTAAGTTTTTTTCAATAAGTTTTCTGTGTTTGAAGTTATAATATGTACCCGTTATGAACTGTATAGTAGTGATAGTAAATATAGCTATAGTAAACATTATTTATGGTTTGAGTATCTTCAGCAATCCATGAATTGCGTGAGATTATGAAACATCTTTCTATGGAACTGGTGCATTCTTGTTCATAGTTCTCGTTGAAATAGCAAACTCTGGTTATGGATATATTTGACCTTTTCATAGTTCTCCAAAGAATGAGATGAGGTCATGTTTACTTCCCTAATTTTGCTCAGGTCTACAAGTCTAAATATGACTATACTTGTAAAATCGCCTTGACGATCTCCACAATTTATGGAGTTTTTGTGGCATTGTACATTGGTATTTTCTTATGGTCACATTCATATTTACTTGTCTCCAATAGTTTTATTTATAAAAGATGTTGAGGAGCAAACATTGCATATCTTTACACTTCACATACGGATATACTTTGTGCTTTGCTGCCTGGATTACTGCATCTACTTTTTTGTTAAATTCAATTTCTTGCATAAAATGGGGATAAGTTAACTGAGAGCTTCAGTAGACTAGTACATCACAACCTAGGTAATTGGAAGAATTAGCTACTATGATTCTTTGTTGAAACTTAGGTTTAGTAAAATAGAGTAACCAGATAATAGGTTCTATCAAATGGAAACTGGAGAAGGTACTTCCATAGTCGTATCATTGTTAATTTCGCCCTCAGTATAATATTAGTGTTGAATATATGAAAGATTGCTTTCGATGATTTCAGGTGATTTGAGACAATCAAGATGGCTTTTTCATCAGTTTTCAGGAAAGGAAATGTCAAAGAATTGATCTCAAATGTTTCGGTCTACACTAGCGCAGCATGTAATGGCTTTGGCTTTAGGCAGTCTGAGACTCTTGACTGACTTGAGTTTGTATTTGTGCTATTCTGAATAAGGTGCTTGGCTGTTTGAATGACAAAATATACCTCATTGCAGAGTCATCTGGAGGATTGAGCTTGATTTTTAAGCGTTGGGCCACCAAAAAGACAGCTGGATCAACAAAAAATGGCCGTGACTCTAACCCTAAGTATTTGGGTGTTAAAAAGTTTGGCGGAGAGGTACAATCTTGTGATCTGTCATATGACTTTCATGTTTTTTATTGTTTATGACAGTACAAAGTACTTTCTTTAATCACGTAAAAGTAATCAGACTTCGGAGATTTGTGTGTCCCTTCTGATCCCGTACCTGAACTCCTGAAGCAACTTGTCATTTTTGTTATTAGAACAAAAAGGTGAAAAAGATCTAAACTGTTCCTGAACATCAGCATTTGCATCATTTTTCAGAAAGTGGAGCCAGGAAACATCATCGTCTGCCAAAGAGGAACCCGCTTCCATCCTGGGAACTACGTTGGCATGGGGAAGGACCATACTCTCTTCTGTCTGAAAGAAGGACATGTGCGATTCGAGCGCAACAAGCTGACTGGCAGGAAATGGGTTCATGTTGATCCTGTTGCTGGGCATGTGCTCCACCCTGTCTACGCCAGTGATTCGACCCCTGCAGCTGAAATGGAGCCATTGTAATGGCTTTACATGGAATGAAGTAACATATGTTGCTAACAGCTTTCGTCCTTGCCTTGAGAGTGACTTCTCTAAAGAAACTTATTGCGATTAAGAGGCTTCTGGGTTGAATTTGCTTGCAATAAGGAATCTAACCATCATGTTCAGAACCCTTTTGTTTTTGGTTCTTGCTGTGGCATAAAGTTGTTTGTTTTAAGTATCCTTTGTGATTTGTGGCATGAAGGTTGACAAACCTACATGATTTATGAACACACAAAAATTCTAAAAATGTTGCTTGGGCCGGGAAAGTCGAGATGCTTATTTTTCTTCGAAATACCTATGGAATAACCTATGTCACGGGAATTTGAGAGAACTTTGTAGGAGGGTTAATCCTTTGGCTTCAAGAGTTTCACATGATTGTTTTTCATATATGATTTAAAATATTTTGCAATACGAAGGATTTTCATTCGAATTGATTCAGTTTCTGCAAAAGTCATCCAGAATTCGTTTGGTTCAAATGAAGTATTTCTTTGTTGCAATACATACTCTTCCCGCCCAATCACCCAATGATCCAAAGGAATATATGTGTGAGCACTTCCTTTATTGAAGTATAGTATCGGTTGTTTTAATTCCAACTCTTCACATTTTGGAATCTACCCTGGAAATGGCTATTTTGAAAGTTTTACTACTATTTTATTGTCATGTTATAACATTACATAGAGTTAATTTGTCGGTCACTCCATCATCTTTTTAATAAGTTTTTTAAAAGCTAATACTTAATTAACTGTGCATTAATCTATCGCTTCATTCTGTATGTAGTGGAAGTGTTCTCTACCCCCAAATGATATAAGTACGTCTTAAAACGCCATAGAAAAACTGGTTATCTTTATTACAACCCCATCTTTTTGTTTTTGCTTATACTTATAAGCCAAAATTTAAATTTTCAACCTTAAATTTGGAGTTAATTTTGGGGTTTTTCATCAAAGTTTATTTTTTATTTTTTGCTTTTAGATCACTAAGGCCCTGTTCGTTTCTTATGTAAGGAGAGGGTTAAATTGTGAATACTCGTGGCACGCTTTTAAAACTGCTAAATGATGCGTTTCGTGCGAAAACTTTCTATATGAAAGTTGCTCTAAAATATTAGATTAATCTATTTTTTAAGTTTATATAATAATTAAAACTCAATTAATCACATATTATTACCACATCGTTTTGCGTGAAACACTTAATCTTTATCTTCATCTTCATCTTCAGGAGATTCAAACACCACCTAGAAACATCTTCAGGAGATTCAAACACCACCTAGAAACACGTATATAAAAGTTTTGTTCACAAATTATTTTTTGTTTGCAAATATGCAATTTTGCTTAGGCTGTGTTTAGTTCATCGCAAAGTTTGGATTTTGATTGAAATTAGAGATGATGTGGCTAAAAAGTTACGTGTGTATGACAGATTGATATGATGGAAAAAGACTGAAGTTTGTATCCAAATTTTGGATCTAAACATAGCCTTAATCCCTAAATAAGCCAAACGATGGGGGCCTTAGTTTCTTCAACATGCTAAAATTAAAAAATATATTTACACAACTATAAACATAAGCAAACACACACACCACGTTAAAATTCCGAGAGAGAGAGAACCGATGCGAAAAGAGCGATCCCCTCCCGCGTCTTTCAAACGGAGCCCGCGCCCCGGATTCCCCTCCATTCCCGGGGGTTTCCAGATTCCCAGCGAGGGAAGAAGCAAGCCCAAAAAAAAAAAAAAAAAAAAAAAAAAAAACGGAGGCGAGCGCGAGCGCTGCGCATCCCAGATGGACGGCGGATCGGGTGCCAGCGCCACCCGCATCGCCGAATCCGGGCCGTCCATTCCTCCGCTCGGTCGGGCGCCCCGCATCCTATTAAGCCTGAGCCCCACCCACCCCCCACCCCCGAACCCTCGCCCTCCTCCTCACCCCGCGCACCCCCTCCACCTCGCCGCCGCCGCCGCCGCCGCCGCCGCCGACTCGCCGGGGCTCGCCGCCACCGGTGGTGGGGGGGAGCTCGACCTCCTCGCCCCACGCGCGCGTCCGGACGCCGTCGTTCTGGGCGCGGGAGAGATCCGTCCGTCGCCCCCCGCTGGGCTTGCGCAATCCTCTCGCCGGGTAAGCCCTAGGTTTTTTGTTTTTTGGTCCGATCGATTCCGCCGCGCTCCTAGCCGCGGGTGAGGCAGGAATCGGGGTGGTTGCGGGGGGCTCGTCGTGCGGTCGAGGGATTTGGTTGTTCCTAGTAGGAGGGGTTGTACTTGTTCATCCCGTCGATCCAGTGGAGGCGCGTGGGAGATCTCGGTTGGGGGTTTCCGTGGGCTCCGTGGGTTGCCGCTCGCGGTGCAGCGGCGGGATGTGGATGGGGATGGGGATGGCGTGGTGGGCCGTAGGTGCGAGCAACCCTAGACGGATTTTTTTTTTTGTGGCCATTTTAGGGTTTACGGGAATGGATTTTTTTTTTACCGAACAAGAGATGTACTCTGAAAATTGCTGTCTTTTCGTAGCGAGGGGCCTATAGGATCATTGAAGCCTTAGGGACTTAGGGTTTGGCTGCTTGCAGCTGTATTTCTCATTTGTAAACATTAGACTTCCGTGTCTGCTGTGGGAGGATGAAAGAATTGACTTGGGAGCTGAGTTCTATTAGGTTCACTGGTTTTGTGGAGTAATGTTTGGAAATAATCTGAGGGAGTATAAGGCTGCTCCATCGCAGTGCCACGTGTAGCATTCGGTTCGAATTTGTCATTTGTGTAATGCTTTTTAGCAGTTACTTTTTATTTTGGAAGTTGGTTCTCCCAAAAAACTTGTGTCCTATCTGGTTTATTTGAAGGTATCTTAGGACAACAAGACGATTAGATGCAAAAGTTGAAAGTAGGGGCATTAGCATAAACCTTGTTGGGTGCAGAATATGGTAATTTTATACGTATTAATTGCGTACGTACCGTTTCCACAAAATTGTTCATGTAGTAATAAATAACTGCCAAAGAAAGCTGATGTGACTCCATGAATGAATGTATACTACGCTATATCTGCTGTATTGATTGCTGTAGCAATCCATTCGTTTTCAGTATTGTGTTGGTGCATTGTTTGCAAAAGCAAATCATATTTATTAATTTTTCATTATTGAGTTGCAGCTTGCAAATGTGTTTGTATGTACATATAGTGAGAGAAAGTAGGCATGTCTGAACTCTCAACATGATTATTGTCATAAGAAAAATGTTATCGTTGTTTTTCTCTCTTTTTGGGTAACTGTTTGTGTTTATGGTTATCAGTTCTATATTATAAATTTGTTCAGGCTGGAATTAGGCTGACCAAATCCTTGTTTTGAAATTCGAATTATATTGATATATATCTTGTACGGTCATTGCATTTTTTATTGTTTTGCTTTATAACTATATATAGGCTGGCTTCATTACGTACTCCCTCCGTCCCAAAAAAACTTAACCTAGGCAAGGATGTGACATCTCCTAGCACAATAAATCTGGACAGCCCTTTGTCCAGATTCGTTGTACTAGAAAATGTCACATCCCTTCCTAGGTTTAGTTTTTTTGGGACGGAGGGAGTAAACTTGTCTATGTTAAAGTTTGGAATATCCAAAGGTCCTCAACTAGTATGTACTATTTTCTTGACCTTAACATGGAACTATACATGACCTTTTTTTTTCCTATTTTACTGAATAAGATGATTGTTTGTTTGCGGTTTCCTAAATGTACTTAACTGTTGGTATTGTTGTGAAGATGTGATGGAATTAGTATTGTGGTATTACATCTATGTGGTAGACAGCTTTTTGGGTTTGCAGGAATGAAGTACATAAATATCTGTTTGGTGCTGTGGTACAACAATGTAAATAGTTTATTGCAGTGACAATGTTGCACTGTTGCATGCATTTTTGTTAGGATCATGGTTGTCTGTTGCCTTGTTATGCCATTAACAAATCTAGAATAAGTGAAGCAGCTTAAAGTTATGTTCTCGTGCTCTTAAGAGCAAACATTTAAGAGGAATAATAGCATTCTGTGTTCAAACTATATTTTAGAACCTTTGCCCTTGCTTAAATAGTTCCTGTACATTAAAATAAACTTGTGAAATAATTCACTAACTAATTATGGATTGATTTGTTTCATGCAGTTCACTGGGTTAATGTGAGCTTCTTGATAAAATATGGCGGATAATGGTAATGCAAAGCCAGGTGGTGGGGGATCTGGAGCTTATACAATCAACCTAGATAACTTCAGTAAGCGGCTGAAGGTGTTCTATGACCATTGGAAAGAGCATAATTCTGATCTATGGGGTTCTTCTAACGCTATTGCAATTGCTACTCCACCCCCGTCTGAAGATCTTCGTTATTTGAAGTCGTCAGCTCTGGACGTCTGGCTACTTGGATATGAATTTCCAGAAACCATAATTGTCTTCATGCACAAGCAAATACATTTCTTATGCAGTCAAAAGAAAGCAAATCTCATTGGCACCCTCAAGAAGGCTGCAAATGATGCTGTTGGTGCTGATATTGTCTTGCATGTGAAAGCTAAGAATGACAGTGGTGTTGGCTTAATGGAGGACATAGTGCGTGCTGTCTGTGCTCAGTCAAAATCAGATGACCCAATTGTTGGTCACATTGCAAAAGAGGCACCTGAGGGTAAGCTCCTTGAAGCTTGGGCAGACAAATTGTCTAGCTCATCTGTGCAACTTACAGATATAACGAATGGCTTCTCTGAGCTTTTTGCTATGAAGGATACCTCAGAGATCACATGTGTGAAGAAGGCCTCCTACCTAACCTCATCTGTAATGAAAAATTTTGTGGTTCCGAAGCTAGAGAAGGTGATTGATGAAGAGAGGAAAGTGACACACTCTTCATTGATGGATGAGACAGAAAAGGCTATTCTTGATCCTCTTAAGGTCAAAGTGAAGTTGAAGGCTGAAAATGTTGACATATGCTATCCTCCTGTATTTCAAAGTGGAGGGAAGTTTGACCTCAAGCCAGGTGCCTCAAGCAATGATGATTATCTTTACTATGACTCTGCAAGTGTTATCATATGTGCAATTGGGGCCAGATATGGAAATTATTGCTCCAATATGGCCAGAACATTTCTGATAGATGCTACTCCTACACAGAGCAAGGCGTATGAAACTCTTATGAAAGCTCATGAAGCTGCTCTAGAAGCATTGAAGCCAGGGAATCGGATGAGTGCGGTTTATCAGGCTGCAGTTGACGTTATTGAGAAGAATGCCCCTGAACTACTTCCTAATCTAACGAAGTCTGCTGGTACAGGAATTGGTCTTGAATTCCGAGAGTCTGGCTTAAACTTGAATCCCAAGAATGACCGTATCATAAAAGCAGGAATGGTTTTCAATGTCTCCCTTGGTTTGCATAATCTTCAAGCAGAAACAAAGAGTGAGAAGACAAAACAATACTCTCTTTTGTTGGCTGATACATGTTTAGTGCCATTGGAGAACTTAACAGCATCGTGCTCCAAGCTTCTTAAGGATGTTGCTTATTCGTTTAATGACGAGGATGAAGTTCTTCCTGTCAAAAAGGTGGAGGTTAATGCAAAGGAGGCATTGCCACCAACAAAGGCCACACTTAGGTCAGACAACCAGGAGATGTCCAAGGAAGAGCTCCGGAGACAACACCAGGCTGAACTTGCTCGTCAAAAGAATGAAGAGACTGCTAGAAGGCTTGCTGGGGTTGGCTCTGGTTCTGGTGATGGGCGTGGTCCCTCAAGGTCATCAAATGAGCTTGTTGCATATAAGAATGTTAATGATGTTCCATATGCAAGAGAGTTGGTCATACAAGTAGATCAGAAGAATGAAGCTGTCCTCTTACCTATTTATGGCAGCATGGTTCCTTTCCATGTTTCTACTGTTAAGAGTGTCACAAGTCACCAAGACAACCGCACTTGCACTATCCGCATCTTCTTCAATGTGCCTGGCATGCCATTCTCAAACGATAGCAATCTGAAGTCGCAAGGGGCTATCTACTTGAAGGAGATCACGTTCCGCTCGAAAGATCCACGACATAGCAGTGAAGTTGTTCAGCAAATCAAAACGTTGAGGCGGCAAGTTGCTTCAAGGGAGTCAGAGAGAGCTGAAAGAGCCACCCTTGTTACTCAGGAGAAACTTCAGTTGGCAAGCAACAGAAACAAGCCAGTGAGACTTTCTGATGTGTGGATAAGGCCTGCATTTGGTGGACGTGGGCGGAAGCTTACAGGAACTCTTGAGTCCCATGTCAATGGTTTTAGATATTCTACTTCAAGGGCTGATGAGCGTGTGGATATCATGTATGGGAATGTAAAGCATGCCTTCTTCCAGCCAGCAGAAAAAGAAATGATTACACTCCTTCATTTCCATTTGCACAATCATATTATGGTTGGAAACAAGAAGACAAAGGATGTTCAATTTTATGTTGAGGTGATGGATGTTGTTCAGACTCTTGGAGGGAATAGGAGATCAGCTCTTGATCCTGATGAAATTGAAGAAGAGCAGCGTGAGAGGGACCGAAAGAATAGAATAAACATGGATTTCCAGAACTTTGTGAACAAGGTTAATGATCACTGGTCGCAGCCACAATTCAAGGGGCTGGATCTTGAGTTTGATGTCCCTCTTAGAGAGCTTGGATTCCATGGTGTTCCATATAAAGCTTCAGCTTTCATCATTCCAACTTCGACTTGTTTGGTTGAACTAATAGAGACACCCTTCCTGGTGGTGACCCTGAGTGAGATAGAGATTGTTAATTTGGAGAGGGTGGGCTTTGGGACAAAGAACTTTGACATGGCTATCGTGTTCAAGGATTTCAAGAAGGATGTTCTTCGCATTGATTCCATACCATCAACATCACTTGATGCAATAAAGGAGTGGCTTGACACGACTGACCTCAAGTACTATGAGAGCAGGCTGAACCTTAACTGGCGTCCTATTCTGAAAACTATCATTGATGATCCTCAGAAATTCATTGATGACGGTGGCTGGGAATTCTTGAATATGGAAGCAAGTGATTCAGAAACAGAGGAAACAGAGGAATCTGATCAGGGCTACGAGCCTTCTGATGCTGAGCCTGAGTCTGAATCAGAAGATGAAGATTCTGACAGCGAGTCCTTGGTGGAATCAGATGAGGATGATGAGGACGATTCTGAAGAAGACTCTGAGGAAGAGAAGGGTAAGACCTGGGAGGAGCTGGAACGGGAGGCAAGCAATGCAGACAGGGAGAATGGTGCGGAGTCGGACAGCGAAGAAGAGAGGAGGCGGCGCAAGGTGAAGACCTTCAGCAAGTCCCGTCCACCACCGGAGCGCAGCAGCTTCAAGGGAGGACCCTCAAAGAAGCCGAAGTTCAGGTAAATCTAACGGCGCTTCGCCAGGCCTGGCTGCTTCCCGAATGCGCGCCCTTTTTGAGGGGCATGGTGTGCTTGGCTGTAAGCAGAAGCGCTCCTAGCTGTTTCTCTAGATCATTACGACACTTTGTTTCCGTAGTAGCGTACTGCAGTTAGCTGAAAGGGCGGTCGGACTTTGGTGAACTCCATAGTTGATGAAATGAACTGTAAAGACTCTTGCCATCTAGGGGAAACCCAAGTTGATTCATTAGTTGTATCCTCATTGATGTAATGTTTTGTTTCCTGGGTAGAATGTTGACTCCAGAATGTATAATATTTATGTTGGCGGACGTATCTTGTGCAGATGGCAATGCTGCAGCCTCAGTTGTGTATTTCTGTCAGTTGCGTCTTATAGCTCCGTTCCGTTCTCTCGACAAACAGGTGCTATGTTAGGTTCTATCAGTGCTCTGAAATGTAATGTGTTTCCTAAAATACGGTGTAGTTTCTGTGGGACAATATTACCATCTTCAATGCGACAACGGTGCATGCAGGAATGTAAATGGATCGGGCAATTGAATTTTATGCTATCACATGTAGCAAATAAATTATCAGGAAGGTTTTTATGGGGGTAGTACTGGGACTGCTCACATCCCTAGATGCAGATTACAGACAAATGCACTTGTCTGCCTGTTGAGATTACAACTTCTTTTTTTTTCATTCGGAGGCTCAAAACTGTTACGACGAGTTGATCTTGATGTCAAATCTTCTCCCCGGACAACCAGTGGCTATAGAACGCAAGCGTCTCCTTGGGCTTGTACTCCGGGACAGTGTGTCCAGCTCCCTGAAACGTCGGCACATGTTGTTAACATCATCAAATAGTACAGCTTCAAAAGCTAACCACAAGCGAAAATAGATGTGTTCATTCCAATGGATTGTTTGTTTAGACAGTTGGGGTTTAGCCTGAACTTGCTAATGCATGACTGAAAACCGTCCAGTGTTTGCTAAAGAAAAAAAAAACACATGTTGAGTGAGCAACATCCTTTTGGTACAGAACATGCAGCTTATCTACTGGAAAAGAAATCTGGTCACTTACCTTTATGGTGAGGAAAGTGAGATTGTGTTCATAACCTTGTGTATAACTGCAATGGCAAAATCGCTCTAGTGAGGAAAACTTGTCAAAACATTCTCTCTTAATTTCTTGCTTCCTCAAGTAAAAAAATGTAAACAGAAGTCTTATCTACAATCTGCACATATACTTCTAAAATTCTAGGTAGAAAAGTATGAGTTAAGCTGAACTGAGCTAATATCTAGATGTGACATAACTCCTGAAAAGGTATATGAAGAACTGATGATTCCTATGAAGAAAGGATGAGAACATACCCAGCGACTTGCCCTCCAAAGTACCATGGTCGCCAATGATCAATTACTCGGTATCCCATGGATCTAACCCATGCTTCCGTTCCGACATAGGGAATACAGAGATCATGATCTCCACTACAAAAAACAGAATGATCAGTAGTTGGTTATCATTTTATTTTTTTCAAAGACAAGCACAAATTTGAATTTCAGGCCTCTTCAGGGTTTCCCAAACCGACGGTAACCGCGCGGTTACCGCGGTTATCGGGCTTACCGCGGGGGTACGGTATATAAATACCGCGGTAACCTCCTTAAATTCAAATAAATTTAAAAAATAATTTGAATTTTTGATAAATTTTGCACGGTTTTATACGGTTTTTCACGGTTACCGCGCGGTAACCTTGCTTATCATCGGGGCGCGGTAACCCCGGCCCGAGCGGTTTGGGAAACCCTGGGCCTCTTAGGCTGAAGCAAGGTTCAGAAACCGTTGATAATCCCTAACCCATATAAGTTGGATTCCAAACAACCCAACTTGGGTACTCCAATTATTTTCAATCCAAATGAGCAATAATTGTAGTACTATTTGTTATTTGTAGCTAAAAATTCTGGCATTCTGCACCAAGGTTATTAATAGGAATTTAATTTAATTTAATGTGTAGCTTTTTTTATAGGAATTTAGCACTTTAAATCACTCAATTTTCAAATTACAATCTTAATGGTCTGTTGCATACCTGTAAATAAGTGCGCGATATCCCATGGCTGTGAACTTCTTGTGGTACTTCACCATGCTGTCTCCAGTATCATGGTAGTACTCTATTCTTGCAGTATACAGTTCCCATGACCCAATTAAGCTTTTCTGATGTGCCATTTTAACAAGGTAGTTCCCCACAAAGAGAAGAAAGTGAGGTGTAAATTTTAAGATAAATTCAAAATGAAACCTTTGGTTCCTCGTCTATCATACCGGTTCCGCGTGAATGGCAGCTCTTACATCTTCATCATCCAGCCATGCATTAGCAAGTTCGTCGCTCTACAAGTACATGGAAATGTTGATTTGTTAAACACATGAAACAAAATGTTTTATCTGTTGACGAAATTAGGCACCCGAATTCTAATAATTTGGAACGAAACACAGCTAAATGTTTGATCTACAAAATCAAAATGATGAAATTTGAGACATATTAAACTACCACTCCAATTTACACACCGTGCAGGGGAGTGATCTACCACCAAGTTCAGGCCACATCGTCATGCGTCCACGAGTCACAGGAGCACGGAGAGGCCAAGAGCGGCCAGCCATTCGCTTTCTCACTGGAAATCGCTTCTCTGTCTCACCTAGCTTTCTAAAACTTGATGGCAAGCTGCTGTTCTTGAACTCTAATTCTTGAATTTCAGGGTGATGGTAGCAGGGAGCAAGGATGTTGTACTTGTTCAGGTCCTTGAGTTCCTGCAGTTGCCAGTAATGGAGCGTTTACCAAATTTGTAGGATTGTGCTACATTGTTTTGTTTACATGTGCTGGCACAGGGAAGTTACCCAATGCACTCTGTCTATCTTTTCTTGGCACAGATTATTAACTTTGCCCCAAAATGTACCATGGCATGCAGTACTTGCATCCTGCAAGAAAGCAACTCAAATCATTTTTTAGCTTTGTTAACTTTCATCAGATTTTTTTCTGTGTTGTCTATCTCCTCTGACATTACCAGTGAGCACAACCCTCGTTTAACATATTCTTTTAGACAGAAGTATTTAGACAGATTCTTTTACTGTTTTGAGGTGAAAGAGCACAAGAGCGGAGGCATTGATTTCTTGACCTCAAACAATTCGGTTGAGATGAGACCCATCCCATGTGCAAACGGCACAAACGAATTGAAATCATAGTCCTGATCAGTTGCTCCATTGCCAATTAGATATCCCTGAAAAATAACCTTTAAATTGTGAGCCCAAAGACAATTTTCGCATGCATGTAGAGTTGTTGTATGACGTCATCTCCCAACAAATGAAAATGGGAGGACCTTAAAATTGATTCTTGGCTTCAGATCCTTTTCTATCCCTGTCAGGACATAAACAACATAAGTAGGAAACTTTTGATAATAATAGTTTCTATATATACTTTTTACTGACAAACTCAACCTTTTACAACTTCATCAGCTAGTGTTGGAATGTAGATCCCTGCAAATGACTCTCCCGACATGTAGAACGGATTTGACTGGAACTCAGGGTATAACTCAAACCACTGCAACAATGCATAGAATCAACATAAAAATTTTCCGAAGTGATATTGATATTATTGCAACCACAGTAGGGAGTAGGTACCTTCAGAAGGAAGGTGTGTGCATCAGCCGCTGTTTTTAGGTCACCTGTCGTGTAATCTGATTTATTCAACGAGTACGACATCCCAACACCAGCAGGGGAGTCGAGGTACACCACGTTGGAAACCTATTTAGTGCCATATTTAATCACTCACTTGATGTTGTATAGATATTTTTTGAGCCAAAAAAGAGTTGATAGAACGTTAAGAGTGACTTAGGTACTGCTCTTTTCTTCAACTCCATCTCATTTTCTGTTAAAACGGTTTTCAAACCGTTAAATGGTGCACTTTTTGCAAAAAAAAGATTATATATAGAAGTTAGTTAAAAATATCGAATAAATCATTTTTTAAGTTTATAATAGTTACTCCCTCCGTCCAAAAACCCAACCTCATACTAGGATGGGACACATCCTAGTATAACGAATCTGGACGTACTAGGATGTGTCCCATCCTATTACTAGGTTGAGTTTTTTTTGGATGGAGGGAGTAATACTTAATGCGTTGAAAATCAACCTCCAATAGCATCATCAACAATGCCCTTATTCTATCCCTAATCCTAATTTTTTGGGTTTTGGTAAAAAAAATGCCTCTAACAGATAACCTATCCTGATCCTAATTTGTTGGAAACCCCATCCCCGCATCCTTCGCTCTCTTCATTTGAGGGAGAGCGACGCCGCACCTCCAACCCTAATCTCTCTTTCCCGCGAGGTTTTCTCTTTGTGCGCGAGGAGGGAGATCGCGCACGTGTAGGAGCGATCTTTTTTTTTTGGTGTGCGGGGCCTGTGCAAAAATAAATACTTCGGTTGGTAGTTTAACATAAGAGCCCACTCTTAGTTTTTTAGTTTTTGGAATACTTCACTCAATTAAATTTAGGCTTTCTTTTGGAGAGAGGAGTTTTCTCAGGACTATACACATTCTGTCGGTGATGCTCTCAGCTACCTAATTTCTTCTTTTCTTAAGCTTAGCACACCAAAGCTCAGTGACAACAACCAGACACATGAGACATCCTATGAAATATGCAAAAATAAACACCCCTGCCACGTGACAACTAATTGTGACACAAATAACGGAACAAAGCATCTGAAGAAATTAGATCAGTTACTACTAGTTGTTTTTTCTTTGTAAAGAGTAAAAGGTACTTAAAAAATTAGCACAAAGACCACAAAGGTGCACACCTAATCCCCCGGGGATTACGGAGAAGAGGTTTCAGAAACAGAGATTAAGGAGCAGAGCAGTGCAGAGCTATCACCTTGGACCAGCTGTAGGGGTTGAGCTCCAGATTTGGGAGACCACCCGGATCGCTGCCACGCTCGAAATTGAAGGGGCCTGCGCTGAATATGCAAATTAATCCAATGGATTGGATGGAATGGAATGGAGCACTTGAATCGATTAAATCAATGGTGGTGAAGAAGGAGATTGTGGGGGCGGGGGAGGGGGAGGGGGAGGAGATCGAGCCGCGCACCGTTCTCGTAGACGAAGCCGTCGAGGCTGGAGCATCCCGGGCCGCCGTTGAGCCAGAGCACGACGGGGTCGGCCGCCGCGTCGCGCTCCGACGTCACCAGGTAGTAGAACAGCCGCCTCCCGCTCCCCTCGTCCACCGTCACGTACCTGCGACGAACACCACCACGGCGCGTCGGTCAGATGAGATGAGAAGAGAAGAGAAGAGCGGCGGCGCGCGACACGACACGAGACGCACCCGGAGTAGTGCTTGGAGGGGAAGGCGCCATGGAAGCCCGGGAGGCTGGCAACTAGGTGGCCGTCGGGGGCCGCGACGGCGACGGCGATGGCGATGGCGGCTGCGGCGGAGAGCAGCAGCAGCGGCGGCGGCGCGGCGGCGGCGGCGGTGCGAGGCATCGGAAAGGATGATGATTAGGCGAGGCGACGATGGGTCCTTGTTTTCTCTTTGTTGGAGGTTGGTGGGGGGTGTTAAAACTGGAGTATAAAACATTGGCGCCAGCGAACAGTGGAGCCGCACGTGTCAGGTGAAGGGGTGGGGCCCACTGGAGTATCCTGCTGACATCGGCACTGAATTTGTCTCCAAATAATGTGGCCGGACTAGGGATGAAAACGGGTCGAAATCGGTACATTATTTTATTATTTTTTTTTGAAAACGAGTAGAAACGGTCGGGGAATTTCCATATTTACGATGAATTCATCTATTTAGTGCCAACTTCGATACCATGCTGACATAAATAAAAAAAACAAAATTTTGAAAACGATAACATCGGTAAAAATATTATTATTATATTAGTTTTGCGAAAACGGTATCGGTACGGTCGGAAAATTTCCATACCGTTTTCACCCCTAGGCCGGACTGGCGGGCGCCACCCCGTTTTAACCCCTATATGCAGTACTGTCCCCTGAGAGCAGCTATAATAGCAAATTATAAGCCAGATATAAACATATGTTGCGTCGCAGTATGGGGCTATTAAATTGATTGTACATGATTTGGAGCTAGTAGTTGGCTATACTATTAAACTGGCTCTGATTTTGAGTAGATGATATGGAGCCATGGAGGTCCACGCCCAATGCAAAGTCTGTGTGGCTGGCTGGTTGTCTAGAGCTGTGGTAGAGAGGATTTAATTTCGACGAGTAAATTGTAAGTTGAGCTAATTATTTTTATCGAAGTTTTTATAGTGGAGTATGATCACTCTCTGTTTCATGTTTTTAATTAAAGTTAGGAATATTTACCTACCGTTTGTATTTTGGACCGGTGGTCCGCATGTCAGCAAGGATTAGAAGGAAGAAGCTTGGGAGAGATGGGGGCTGAGCTCATCTTTTCCGGCACAGGTAATGTGTTGTTCATGTCCCGTTTAATGCCAGTAGATCGAGCAAAGGCATTAAGAGAGAAGGAGCAAGGTAGCCCCGACCGAGCTAAGGAGAAGTAGTAGCTGAAAGTGTCCTTGTGGAGCAATGGTAGAGCTTAAGCTCTAGGTAAAGGGAAGGGCCAAAGCCGATGTTGATGGTGTGGTGGCGATGGGGAATCAGAGTTAGGCTGTCTTGGATACTCCAACAAGAGTTAGGGTGTGCTTAGCTCACGTTAAAATTGAAAGTTTGGTTGAAATTGGAACGATGTGACGGAAAAGTTGGAAGTTTGTGTGTGTAGGAAAGTTTTGATGTGATGGAAAAGTTGGAAGTTTGAAGAAAAAATTTAGAACTAAACTCGGGCTTAGATGAAATTTTGGATACTCGTGGCACGTTTTTCAAACTGCTAAACTGTGCCGTGCGAAAACTTTCTATATGAAAGTTGCTCTAAAATATCATATTAATTCATTTTCAAGTTTGTAATAATTAAAACTCAACTCAATTAACCACACGTTATTATCACATCGTTTTACGTGAAACACTTAATTTTTATCTTTATCTTCATCTTCAGGAGATTCAAACACCACCTTAGAGAAAAATAAACATTGGATAGATGGTTTTTCAGACAAAGACTTCGATTAAAAAAAACCTGGCCTAGCCAGCAATTTACTTAATTTTATTTTGATGAAAATAATGTTATTATTGATTAACACTGGAATGTTTTTTTTTTCGGGGAGAAATGTATTTTTCTATGGCTATGATTTTGTTGCTATCATTATCTTAAAAAAATGATTTTGTTGCTATACGAGAAATTAATAATAAGAAAACACTTTTGGAGATCATGTTAAGTTTAACCGTGCTTTACATTTATAATCGGTGGGGGCAAGGAGGGGTACTGTAGTTAAGGCTTGGCCTTTGGATGGATGGATTTTGGGTGCCAAAAAACCAGGGAGGGGTTGCCGGGTTAGGTGTGGGTCAATGATTGATCTGATCGGATCCCATCCCACTAAAAAAATTATTTTCATGTAGCACGTGAGAAATAAATTAAGTGTACTTAGGTGCACCATTTAATTTTAATATTTAATAGTAACTCCGTTGTTGACATCGTAAAATATTTACAGTCGATCCTCGTAGTTTTAAAACTTCTGTAGATGTAAAAATACCAGGATTTAAAATGTGAAAAATCATATTAAGTAGATTTGCCTTAAAAAATAACTCTTCCATATGTTTTTATAAAAATAAGCTATGACAAATACATAAAAACAACAATATTTTCTTCTATAAAAATAAGAAAATGCAGTGTTAGTATGTCTAAGATTATTTTATTTTTTATTTAACAAATAGCATCCAATTAGTAGAGTCTCCAGCAAGACGATGCTACTTAGGAGGATGTTATCACCGGATCCAAGAAGAGATCATCGAAGGGTTCTCATCATGGAAATAGAGACTAAGGTATGAAATTAAAATACACAGTTTTTGTGCTTTCCCCTCTCTTTGTTTAGGAAACAGATCCCCTGACTTTGTATAGTCTACAGTTATACCACTGACATGTAGACCCTACTTTGGTATGGCCCACATATTAGTGGCACAACTCCAAACTACACAAAGTTAGAGAAGTCTCATCCCTTTGTTACATTTTCTATTTTCCTCTGTTCCAATTTCTTTTGGGGCACATAATCATATAATCCTGTTCTCCTTTCAGAACATACACATTGCTACAGCCATAGCCATCACCATCCTGAGATTCATGATGAATGCAACAAGATATATATGTTCAGAAATCACATGCAAGACCAAATGGCACACTGTCGTTTTCCATTGATAAGGTACCGTAAGTTGGACGGTTTCTTAAACATTCTTCTGGCTCTTTTGTCAAAAACCACAATAATATGATAAAAAGACTTGGACAAAAAGTTTAACAAAGCCTACAGTTCCATAGAAACTTAATCTGAAACAGAAATAATAGAACAAAAATGATACTTGACATATAAATCTTGGCTATTATTATGAACAAAATGTAATAATACCACAGCACTAGACTGAATTTCTTTAGACTTGCACTAAACTGATTTGATACTTTACAGAATAACTGAAACAAAGGTCCTAGAACCACTAATTGCAGTGCAGAATAAACCAAGCAACCACTCCCCAACAAGCAAACTGGCTCCGTCTTCCCATGCAGAAGAATCATTGCAAGTATAATAAGCTGCACAAATCTTGGGCAAAATGGTTATCCTAATCCATAGACAAGTACGGATTTTATGCTTTCCCTTGCAACTTAAGTAGGCTATCGCAGATTTTTCGAGACACCATCAAGGACAGGCCACCCATCACCTGTTACCAATGCAGTAACGAGATCGGTAAGAGCCCTAGTGCTTGATTTGATGGTCAAGAAAGATTACCACCACCCAGTTCTATGGCATTGGCCAAATCTTTGATTCCTGAACCGGGGGGTTTATTTCTAGCATCTGTATTCAAGAACAGGCAGACAACAGCACAGTCATCAATTTTTGATGTGGGGAACCGTGTTCTCCATGCACGTTGAGCTGATTCAACAACAAATCGTGCCGCTGAGGCTTCTGACTTGGCTTGGCTGACAATGCTAACAACTTCTGCGTTGGAAAGTACATCCCACACCTACAGTTAATAAAAGAAACAAAACAATCATATATCAAAAATAATCTTCCAACCAAAAGTAAAATTTACTTCTGTGAACAAGCAAGATATATGTTCAAGTAAAATTTGTGCTCAATGGCTCACCCCATCAGTTGCCAACACAACAAATTCATCCTTTTCAGTGATGCGGTGGTAGGAAACATCAGGCATAGAAGTTAGACCATAATCCTTTAGACAAAAGTCTCCAAATGCTCTTGCCATGGCCAACCCTGGCATGTTGTACTTCGGAAGCCAAACACGAGCAACATCTGGCTCATCTGGCAGAGAGAATATTCTGCCACTTCGTTCCCTAATTCGTGCAGCTTCACCTGAAAACATGTTTTGCTTCATTTAGGGGAGTAAAAGCAGGAAACAACTATCCGATGTGTACATTTGTAGTCATGCATGCCATTTAGTAATGTAGACACAAAATCTTGATATTACTTATCAAACATAAACTATCATTATTATTATTATTTTAAAATAATTCACAGAAACAAGCCTTTACAACAGATACTGAAGTGTGCCAACAATCTCAGCTATGCAGGAAAAATATTGGAATTGATCATTTCAGGAAAAAAGACTAATGATTTTCATTATATCAACAATTATTTGTAGAAAACTACAATTATTTTTTCGAAGTCCCGATAATTTCATTTAAAAACGCTTTTCAATGATAGTTACTGAACGCCGGCAGGCATGGCAATGTTATCAGATCCAAAGCACCCAGTCAGACCTACTTGACCTTGGGTCACCAGTCAGACCACATTATATTGAACAGGAAAATACCAGCATGTTGGGTTTGAACGGTAAAAAAAAACATAACTAAATCCTATGCAGGATGTTAATAGTTTAAAACAATAGAGCTGTTATCTCATTTGGTACATTCGTGTCTATGTTAACCTGTAGGTGTTGGTTTGAACCTTTCTGCATGTCCTTTTTATATTTAGTGCGAAGTTTGGCCAGGTAAATGTTCAACTTCCTATGCCATGTGAAATCCGGTCAGGTCAATCTGATTTGCCTGGGTTCAAGGTTCTACTCAGCTATCCTCATTTAAATCAACATACATAGTCTCTCCTTTTGTGACATTGCATTATTATTTTTGCTCAACACATGTGCACTGTACTAATTAGTTCACAAAGTTCTTCAGGGAGTGATGTTGAACTGAACTTTTATATCATACTGGGATACACTATGTAAATAGAATGCCAAACTTGCTGCATGATGCAAAAATCTGTCATTCTCTAATCAAGCCAGTCCTTGTAGACCAGACGTGACATGGCAGATCAAATTTGTCACCTTGTGGTTTCAATGTTAAAAGAGGTTTACTTGTAAGATCTTTATTATTTCCAATTTGAATTTTGAATATTTAGTTCCCAAAAGTGTTAAAACAGTATTTAAGAACCAAATTCTTCGGATGCATCAAATTGTTAAAGCCCTGACATTCTGAAAGAGGAAAATGGCAGTGCAAATCATGTTGAGTTTCCACACACAAAATAGCAGGTATATAAATGAAGCATGTACCATATAAAAGTACTTTTTACTGCAATATCAAAAGGTTTCTTTCATCTTGCCAATTGCCATACCTCCAAAGAAAAAATAAATCACAGTTTTGAACAGACAACAGGTATCAGTAAATCAAAGGCGTGGGACAGACAACTATGAACTATCACATCCCAGATAAATAAACTTATTGCACTGTGAAACTAAATAAACTAATGAAAGATGCATTTTATATTGACACATTGTGAAATCATTTCAGCTGGCTCACCAATTTTTGGTTTTCAGTTCAGCAATTTACAAATGCATCTAGTTTTAGAAGCACTGAAATATTAAACTTTTCCTTACATCTGAGGGAGTAAGCTAGAGATTTTTCCTATGTAATTTTGCAGTATCCTAAACCTTCTAACAAGGAAGTTTTTACTCTAGCACAGATAGGATGACTGCAAACCTCAGCCACCTCAAACTCTAACCAGCTTAACAAAAAAACTAGCCCGACATTCTAACTTGTTCAGAATATCATTTCCACATGTTCATCTTATATCAAGTAGTTTCATGAAAAACATATAGTTATAATGGTGTTTGACGCACTACAATAACTCTGTACATGAACTTGTTACAGAACAATAGTGCTTCTAGAATTCTTTGTATCAAAATAATCAGCAGTACCCACGATTTCAATTGTACTGGAGGAAAAAAAAGAAACAATCATCATACACTTTTAGAAGAACAGATGAGGAACACAAATACAAAACATACTTGGAAAAACAATCATCATACACTTTTAGAAGAACAGATGAGGAACACAAATACAAAACATACTTGGAATGGTAGGCTTCAGGTCAACTGTCAATTGTACAGCAAAAAACTGGTCATATTCATCTCTAGTTCCCAAGACAGCTCTAGAATCCCCCAAGTTTCCAATCAGGAGATCATGTCCCTGTATAAATAGTAAAGAAAAAAAAACAGGTTTCAAAATATCAACTAAAGCTTAACAATAAGAAAAAGGGCATTATCATCATGAAAATCCTAAGTTTTGACACATTTTTACCTGCTTGATCACTGTGACTGCTGTAGTACCACTGAACACAGAGTCAATGGTTTTATGAAACTTAAGATCCCTGTCCATTACATAAAATGCCCTTAATAATGAAGTTCTCAATGCAGCAAACATCTCGGGGTACTCTCCATTCTCCTCTGTTCCCAGGGGAGTTTCAGTATCTCTATCCATGCGTTCGGTGCCACCACCTTCAGTCATGCTGCTCGTGACAATGCTAGTTGAAGTTTCTTTGTGTCCATCTCTTCCTAAATTTGCACTCAACTTTATAGGGAGGAGATCTCTGACCCTCTTGGACACCAAATGGCCATATGGTCCATGGCCATCAAAAACACCACAAAAAATTGTATCTTCCTTTGAACAGAAATTCTGGAAGTCAAACAAAAAACACCATCAAAATCAACTTTCCGGTGCCTAAAAATGGAATGGTAGAACAGGAAAACTGGAAGTGGATAATTCATATGATTACAGACTATTATCAGGTAGGAATTGATAAATTTATGTAATTTATAGCTGAAAGGAATATCATTCATGGTTTTAATATTACAAAGGCTTCATAGAAAGGAACATCAGATGGTGCATTCCCATGGAGATCTCCAAAAATTTCAATAAACTAGATCACAAAAAAATTGTACTTTCAATTTATTATTTGGCTTTTATAGTATTTTTTTCCATGGTTACTAGATGTAAATATGGAAAAATCAGAAACCATTATCACAATAAAGAAATTGGTAGGGCAGCAAATATGTTGCCATTGCAAAAGTACATGAAAGGAGCTATCATTCTACTAGCTGGCTCACAAAAACAATAGTTGTATGCTACATGGCATGCCAGGTGGTACTTCAGCAAACTGTGGAGACAATAAGGCTCGGTGGGTTCACATCCTCTACCATAATGGTACTATCATTATAGGCACCGACGTGTGGTGCAATAGGAGGATAGGACCCACATACTAGTGACTGTAATGGTAGTAATATTATGGTAGAGGATCCTCACAACAAAAGGATAATACTGGGTGTCAAGCGGCAGAACGATAAGCAAACATTAATTACACAACAAAAGGATGGCCCAAGAGCTAAACTCAATGTGTAAACAGATAAGAGTAAGATCATCCATAAAAAGAAGCAAGGATAAGGATGAGAATCGTGTGGAGCACCTCCCCTGCTAACAAATTTTCTACATAGGGAGAATAATAATTAGGTTGTATTATATTACTATCTGAAACAGTCTCCACCAGCAATATCCAATGGCAATCCATATGGAGACAGAACAAAGTGGTATTATAATATCAAGAAGTAGGGGAATCAAACATGCATTCTACACCAAGATGACACATGTATGTCCTATGTCAAAGTTGGAAAAAAAAATCCAACCTGTGTAGGCCAGGTCAAGCATACCCAAGAACAACATTTATTAAAAAAAAATCGCAGATATATCAGACAGCTCGGGGCTCTCATGTAAACGTTCAATCATCAATCAATCAATCACGATTTAACACGTTTCTCTTTTGCCGGGGTATGAACAAATTTCACATCACACATCATCTCAAAGAAAGTAAAAAACACATGGAAAAGAAGTTACTGGGGATTAATGGGGATGAAAGAAAATGCTAATGGGTAGTAAATAATTACCTCCCAGACAAGCATGGCGTCCTGGTTGACGCCCTTGTTGCCCCGCATCGTGTAGAGCGAGGCAGCAGCGGAGGCGCCGTTGGCGGCGATCCGGCCGTCCCTCGGCTCGCGGTCGCGCGGCGAGGAGGAGCCCCCGCGGCGGCGCCGCCGCATCGGGCGCGTGGCCCACCTGAAGTCCGCGGGGGGCATGATCTCGGCGGGGGTGGCGACGCCCATCGCCCGGAGCACGCAGTCGAGGAACTCGAGGCAGCATCCTCCTCCTCCGCCACCGTACACGGCGGCCTCCGTAGTGGCCGCCGGCTTCGCCGCGGCGAGGCGGGCGGCGACGGCCAGCAGCCTCTGCTGCTGGTGCTGGTGGTGGTGCCCCGCGGCGCATCCTGCAGGCCGGCGGCGCCTGCCCGGCGTCACCGCCACCATCTCGCAAATCTTGGAAGAGGAACAGAGGCAAAAGCCAAGAAGGTAGAGGAAGAAGAAGAAGTCGTTGGAAAAGGAAGCGGTGGTGGCGGGGCGGGGGGTTGATATCCGCGAATTTCGTGTGGCCTCGCGGCTGTGGACCAGGGACGAATCGGGAGATTTTTTTCTTTTCTTTTCTTTTACTAGAAGAAAAAAAAATACCCGTGCGTTACCACGGGTAAATGTTATTTTAATTTTTTAATAATTGTTACATGGTTTAGATAGGGTAAAATACACTGTGCGATTTCACTTGAATATTTTTTTAAGAAAATCATGAGGTGTAATTAGGAGTCCGTATTTTTCATTTGAAGTTAGCATGAGTTATTTTAAAGAGATTTATTATATGACTCCTTTTTTATTCCAAAAACAAACGAGCTTAAATTCAAATTCAAACACGAATCTGTATTTCCAAAAGCGAACAAACTTAAAAAACCAACTCAAACACGGATAACGTACCAAAATACCGGCAAAAATATTTTCAATTTTTATAATAGTAGAGAAGCAGTACTAACATGTTTCTTACGTTGCATAGAATATCAAATTTAGTGTGTTTATTACTAACCATTTCCACTAGTATTGGTAAATATTGGTATGTAGGTGATTTCTGGATGAAAACACATCCATCACGCAACAGAACGTACCTCTGACGAATCATATATGAGCACATTGATTAGAGGAACCACATTTTAGTCAAAATCGACTGAATTTGATCTAATCCAATGCTAACCGCCATAAGGGCCCACCTATCATACACGGGAGAAAGATGGTGGAGAGTGGTGAGACCCACAAGTCGGTCGAACCAGGGATTTGGTCAAACCGACCTTAGGCCCTCTCATCTCCACTTTTCATGTGGAGGTCCAGGGAAAATGACGATTGTGGGTGAACCGATATTCATAACTGTCATAACTGTTCTATAAAAGGAGGAACTCACTCACTTCCAAAATGCACAATAAAGTGGAGTACAACTCACTTTTATATCTTAGGCATCATTTTAGTAGTATGGTGAAAATAGATAGAGAGTGAAGGTAAGGTCCGAGAAGTATTGGAGCTGTTGGTACTATCTCTCCTTTTATACATCGGTGAATGCTTCTTCAATAAAGTACTCTGTAACCTATCATCTTTGAACTTAATTCATCCTCGTATATTTTCTTTTATTTTATTCCTTCCTCTTCTTCCCTACCATGAAGCATCAATCTATTCAAAACCTTTCTGTTACAAGGGGCGTGTTTTGTGAGTCACCTTTTTCTTCAAAACCTATATCCGTTCATCTGGCTATGAAGTCTGTCCTGGCTTTACAAACATGTCATATGGAAAAAAATATTAGTTGCTAGCGCGTATGCAGAGAAATATAGATGAATTTATATTCATTGTTTCAAAATTAAAATTTAAAAACATAACTTTTATAGCGAGCGTATTGGAATTTTGGGGTTAATCGACCTAATTATCTGAACAATGCACTTATGATAGAACATGTCATTTAGTTGGCAAAAGATGAGCAACTTGATTCATTCTTTCAATTAAAAGGAACAAAAATCAAATAGGTGTTATAGGTCACATTAAGAGTTGTGAATACCAGCATAGATACAAATATATATATGGTGACCACGGATTTGTCACAATTAAAAACCTGTTTGGGGAAGCTTAATATTCTAAGAAATAGCTGGTGAAAATCTGTAGAAGCTTCTAGCTTCTAGTTTATTATTTGGATTCTATAATTATAGATTCTTATTTACTGAGTGAAAGTCTGAACTGTTTGAGGGGAGCTTCCAGCTAGCAGCCGCTGGAGATTTTAGGAAAAGTTCAGTTGGATGGATGGCCTCCAAAATTGCCCACTTTCAGGATGAATCACTGCTGTTCTAATTAATTAATAGGTCTCATTATTTTCGCTACGCGTGATCGTTGCCGTATATATCATGCATGCACAGACTAGAAGTAGAACTTGATGCATGTACAGCATACGGCAGGCAGGACAGCGGTAGCTAGTGATCATGTTGATGACGTTCCTGCACGCGGCATCTTGGGCTCTCGGCGTGCTTCACCGTTAGCGCTAGCTTCGTCGCCTTTGCAGTACTCGATCGATGAAGGAAAGTAGCTAGCTAGGAAACCCCTCCCGTCGGCCATCTCGTGGGCAAGAAATCCTCGATTTCTGTTGAGATCGACAAAAGTAAGATTTAGATTTATATATGCTAGTCCAAATGTACGCATGCAAGGCTGGCTGGGCTTTAAAAGTCCACATATGATTATAATATTATTCTACGGTCATGATACATTTAATCAGTGGTCAAATCTTTCTAATGAACGTAGCAACTCCTATATACCAATTAGTATAACTATGGATGGATAGATGAATAGATATTGTTGGATAGTATAGGGAGAGGAGAATACTGCCTAACGTAGGACACAATGTATTGAGCCTCAGGGACCGGTATATACAGGAGTACATGTGGGAGGAGATAAGGAAGGATTACGGATATGGAAGGAGTCCACACAAATCCATCATATCCTAATATACCTCTAACTACCATATACTCTAATATCCCCCCGCAGTCCAAGCATGAGCAGCGCGGACACTTGGACCGGAGAAGAAACCGACAAGAGTGCTCAACACGGATGATAGCCCTTTGTGCTATAGTCGATGTAGCCAAAGCGAAGGATGCGAGGGAGCCGTGGTCGAGGTAGCCGTGCGTAGAGTAGCCGTGGTCGATGTAGCCGAAGTCAGGAAGCTGATGTCGAGGTAGCCGAGCCGCAAGGTGCAGGGGGCACCGTAGAAGTGGTCGTGGATGGACGAGAGGGCGTCGTGGACCAATGGTGCGCGAGGACACGCTGGAGACGAAGACGGTGACACAATTGCGACGGTCACTAAGGAAGATGACGCCGAAGAGCCGATGTAGTCGAACCGTAAAGGACGAGACGTCACACAGGGTTTGCCAGACCTCGGGACAACTCGGGACAAACACGCGCGCCAGTGTTGCCAAGGCGATGTCGATTAGTATAGCTATGGATGGATAGATGGATAGATATTGTTGGATAGTATAGGGAGAGGGGAATACTGCCTAACGTGGGACACAATGTATTGAGCCTCAGGGGCCGGTATATATAGGAGTACGTGGGGGAGAAGATAACGAAGGATTACATATATGGAAGGAGTCCACACAAAACAATCATATCCTAATATGATTCTAACTACCATATATTCTAATAGATATATATACATGTTAAATATAGAAAGGAAATATTTACAAGAAGTTTTTTTTACAAGAATATACATTTGTCTTTACAAGAATGTACTAATCCATGATTGCGATGTTTCTATCTGACTCCTTTGCTCTCTCTCTATATATATATCTAGAGCAAAGTCTTATTTGAAGACCAAAACCTGGGGGGCGCCTAATGCGTGACTGACCGAGCGCGGGGGCAGGCGCGCGGCGCCCCCTAGTAGTACTACCAGTATTTACTACTACTAGTACTACTACTACACCACTATTACTACTATTACTGCTATACTACTACTACTATTATAAACAAATATATATTTCTATATATAAAAAAATATACACATATATAAACTTTGTATACAATGTGTATAAACTTTGTATACGATGTGTGTAAACTTTGTATACGAAATATGTAAACTTTGTATACGTATGTATTAAAAATAAAAAAAACCAAAAAACACATCGTATGTATATGTATACAAGTATACAAACTTTATATGCGTATGTATCTAAAGTTTGTATACACGTATACAAACTTTATATATGACGTATACAAACTTATATGCACGTATACAACTTTATATATATACGTATAAAAACTTTGTATACGTATATGTTGTAAAAAACCGAAAAGGAAAAAAGGAAAAGAAAAAAAGGAAAGAAAACCGGAAACGAGAAAGAGGAGGGAAACCGAACAGGAAAACAACCAAAAAAAATCGCACGGCCCCACCCTACGCAAGCGCTGCCGCCGCGGCCCTCTCCGCGCGCGCCACGTGCCTCGCCGCGCGGGAGGGCGCGCGGCGCATTAGCAATTTCGCAAAGCCTGGCTGAATATTCTTAAAAATTAGATCATTCTTTCTTCTCCAAATATTCCATGGTGCAATTCCTAATACTTCCATGAAAAGCGGGTGTCTGAATTGAGTGCTCCGTCAGCTGTCATGTCGATTAGATCCAATTAATCTTGCCAAGTGATTCCTGGAAACTGCCAACACTGCTTTGCAAATGGACATGTAAAAAGGAGATGCTTGCTATCTTCATTTATATGATCTGTACACATTACACATTTTAGACCATTTTGGATGGTTAAGTGTCTTCTTTGTAGAACAGTAGCGTGTCCAGGATTTAAGATATGAGTGGCCCAACTTATATATTTTTTTATAAATACCGTAAATGTAACTAGACCGATATATATAATACAAGTATAGGTAATAGAATAGGTTAAAAATACACCAAGATTTATTAATAATGCACCTTAGAAACATCTTGAAATTGACAATTAAAAAACATTTGACTTAAATATGCTTATATAGATAGAAAAAATTAAACAAGATTATCATACTACTTCATGTCGGGTGATCTACACCTTACAATGTCATGAAAGTGCGGATTATATTTTCTTCATTCACTTTAATGAAAATAGTCGTAACTAGACAATCGTTCAAAAGATATCACCCATTATTTCTCTTTAACTTGTGCTTGATGAAATTGATAGCATTCCTCTTTTGCTTCGTGTTTCAACAATATACAATACGACATCTTAAAAAAAACTACAATACATCTGAGATCGCAATTTACAAAGGTGTTGATGGTCGTTAGTGACCAGTTTCAACCGTCAATAGTACCAAAATAGAGGAGAACTAGTTATGCTTGCAATGCATATTTGTGTTAGAATAATAATTTTGCACTAGTATTAGGTTTACTAACCTTTTGCAGAGAATAAATATAAAGTGGAGGAGAATCGACGTCAAATTAAACGATAAATCAATCGGACGATATCGAGAATCAGGCTTATGTATGAATGGGTCAAGAACTCAGAAATGTCAGGATCAATAGGGTCAAAATTCACAAGTCTACAAAGAGAAGAAGTCCAGGAGGTCGACAGCCGAAAATGGGCTGGATTGGGCCAGCCCATGGTTCGGCCGAACTAGGGGGTTCGACTGAACCCCCATCTCCATCGTTGTGGCCAGGGTTCGGCGTGGATGTCCAGGATTGCATCCCAATGACGGTTGAAGGGCACTTCGGACATTTCCTCTTCCACAACCGTCATGCCTACCTCTATATAAAGACTTCACCTTCTCACTTCACTCACACACTCCAAGCAAAGCTCTCTCATATTCTCTCAAGTTTAGTTTAGTGTTCATAAACTAGTGGAGTAGGAATAGAATAGAAATCGGAGTTCGGAAGCCTTCAGAAGAGTTCGGGTATGGCTCTAGTAGCTCTCTCGACAATGAAACCAGCCATATCAGCGCCACCGACTTTCAAGACTATGGCTGACAAGACCCTCCGTGAATTCGCTGCTTCCTCTGCTGACAATGTGGCCATTGGGCCGCAAATCAACATGGGAGACATGGATTTCGATCTGAAGTTCAGCCTCATCACGATGGCGCAGGCTAGCCCGTTCTGCGGCAAGCCTAACGAGGATGCCAATGCTCACTTACAACAATTCCTGGAGATCTGTAGCACGTACACCATGAAGGGTGTCAGTCCAGACGCCGTTAGGCTGCGGCTATTCCTGTTTTCTCTTCTTGGGAAAGCGAAGCAATGGTTCTATGCCAACACCTGGGACAGGTGTTCTAAGGCATTCCTATCGAAGTTTTTCCCGATGGGCAAAACCAACCCCCGTCGTGGAAGAATTTTGAGTTTCCAGCAGACAAGGGATGAGTCCATTCCTGACACGTGGGAACGACTTCAGGAATATGTGGCCGCTTGCCCTCATCATGGGATGGACGACTGGCTTATTTTGCAAAACTTCTACAATGGACTCACTCCCACGTCCCGTGACCACCTGAACGCGGCAGCTGGAGGAGCCTTCTTCTCAAAGACGATTCGAGGAGCCATCGATTTAATAGAGAAGATGGTCTCCAATATGGGTTGGAGCGAGGAACGACTCCAGACCCGTCAGCGAGGCATGCACACGGTTAAGGAGACGGAAATGCTTGCTGCCAAGTTGGACCTCCTCATGAAACGCTTGGACGACCACGACAAACGGCCACAAGGCACCGTCAAAGCCTTGGACTCACACGTTACGTGTGAGGTCTGCGGCAGCATGGGTCACTCTGGGAATGACTGCTCGGAGACCCGTGAAGAGGCGATGTACATGGCCAACAATAACAACGAGTATCATCCACAAGGATGTTAGGGGTGGAACTAACCACGCCCATATTACCATGGAGGTAACAACAACGGTAACTTCTCTAACCAGCCCTCCTTGAAAGATCTCGTCTTTGCGCAAGTTAGAACCATAGATGCTTTAAGCAAAAAGCTAGCTGCTAATGACAAGGTCTTAGAGAATATAAATGTTAAATTAGATGGCTGTGCTTCTGCATTTCAAAACCAGCTAAGCTTTAACAAGATGATTGAAACCCAGCTGGTTCAATTAGCTGCTTTAGTACCTGCAAATGAATCTGGGAGGATTCCACGGTAGCGCGAATACTCCGTTGAAAATGTCAAGGCGATCACAACAAGGGGAGGTAAGTCCACACGTGATCCGCCATATACTAACCCTGCAGGGACTAGCGGTATCACCAGGAAAGCACCATCTGGTAACATGGCTGATGAAGAGGTTCAGCCAGAAATGACTGTGCCGTAAGAATTCTGCGACACCCGATTGCTGCCGTTTCCTCAAAGGAGCAGGAAACCGTCAGTGGACGAGCAGTTCGCTCACTTTGTTGAAGTAATCCAGAAGATCCACATCAACATACTATTGTTGGACGCTATGCAAGTGCCAACATACGCACGCTATCTCAAGGATATCCTCAATAACAAGAGACCGCTCCCGACAACGGAGGTGGACAAGCTAACGGAGCAGTGCAGCAATGTCATACTCCACAAGCTCCCGGAGAAGAAGAAAGATCCGGGGTGTCCTACGGTCACCTGTTCGATTGGGACACAATAGTTCGACCAAGCTCTTTGCGATCTTGGAGCAAGTGTCAGCGTCATGCCCAAGGACGTCTTTGACAAGCTCAACTTCACGGTGTTGGCACCAACACTGATGCGCATGCAACTGGCCGACTCGTCAGACCGTTACCCAGCTGGGATAGTAGAGGATGTGCCGGTTAAGATATGAGATTTCTTCATCCCGGTTGATTTCGTGGTGTTGGACATGGACACGGAGAAGGAGACGCCACTTATCTTGGGGCGTCCGTTCCTTAGCACCGCAGAAGCCAACATAGATGTGGGAACGGGAAGTATCCGTTTCCATATCAACGGGAAGGAAGAGAAGTTTGAGTTTCAGCCATGGACCGAACAATGCTCCATGGTTAGAATCAAATACGGGCCAAATCCGCAGAACATCCAAGTGGTCGAAGTGGAGCCACCCAAAACGGATAGCCTGGTGAAATTCAGGTAGAATTTCCTGGAGAATGAAACAACGTTTCCCTAGAACCGTTTTTGGAAGACGCCAGTAAAATCCAGTACACTGGCCAAGAAGCAAAAGAAGACGTCTCCCACACCAAAATCAAAGAAGGTGTGGAAGGAAAAGCCAAAGACGCCCGCTCCATCACCTCCGGAGATGGGTGGAAAATCTGCAAACTGAACTGGAAGGAGGTACGGTCTTGCACGTTGGACCCAAAATGACGCGACCTTCATCAACAGGTAAATTGGTATGTATCCGTATATTTATTTTCATCAATTTGATTTTTTGCATCAATGCATGTTTGAATTTCAAAATTTGCATTTAGGATTTGAATTTTGTGGAAATTCTTTCAAATGAATTTTTTAGAGCAAACCAAAATAAAAGTTTCAACGAAAATTTGCTGTGCCACAACCACACTGACCGTTGGAATCCAACGGCCAAAAGTGGGGCCGGTTGGGTGTTGGTATTTCTTACGACCACAGATAAATTCGCAAGCGCATGGAATACCGCTATAGCACTTCACCTTCGGGTGACCCCAAAAGGATATCGAACTCAGGGAACGTGTGTAAGGCTAAGAAGATCCAAGGACAACAACTAAAGGTAGGCTAGGCAGGCTAGAGAGGACTTTCTATGTGTTTTAATCATCTAAGCTAACCAAAGATAATTTCCTATCTGTTGCTTCGGGCACCGACCCCTGTTAGTCTGCCAGCGTGGTTCCGGCTATAGCTCTATGATGTATCCGAACGTGGAGGATTACTAGGGCGGAATTCAGGGCTGTCACCACCTGCCGCCTACCTCTAACAAATCCGTAGGATACACAACAAACAAAGGTAACCTCTAACCTAGACACTACGTCTAAGTTATTAATTATTACTCTAATACTTGTATAGGAACTTGCTTCTTTATCCAGAGTCCTAGTACTAGAGCACTTAGTATAAATACAAAACAATGAACCCACAAAGATGGAGATCTATCTTACTTCAACAAAGTAATTAAATAACATAAGAAAGGAACACAAATGCTTACTTTATAGAAGAAGTTCTTCGAACCCGGAGCAGAGTGTACCGACAGCTCCGGTACTACTCCCGAATTCCTCCTAGGAAGCTACACTCGTCGAGGTTGAAGTCAGATGAGCGCCAAACTTCCGGGCACTCCTCCAAAGCTTCCCCTCACTCTCTACCTTATTATAATGTACAAAAGATAAAATAGAGCCTCTTGTAATTCAGCTCAAAGTTGTGTGTGAGTGAAGTGAGGGATGAGAGCTCTATTTATAGCCTCCATATGATGGTTACAGCTATGGGAAATATCCTAAATGCCCTCCAACCGTCATTGAGGCTTCATCCAGAGCGTACACGTGGAAGGCCAGGATGAGGGGTGCGTATGGTGGTTCGGGCGAACCGTGGGCCCCACCTCCTGGCCTCTCCTTTGGTAGGGACAGTGACTAGTGGGCTCTGATGGAGGTTATGACAGTTATGACTCATTCCATGTCGGTTTCACCTGACTTGTGGGCCCTCCAATCCGTGTGCTTGCATCTGATTGGCCGGAGGTGTGTTTCCTTACATGCCGGGTGTGTTTTCTCCTTGAAATACCTGCATACACATATTTCACCAACACTAGTGGAATTGATTGGTAATAATCCCTACCACTAAGTTGGATACCACATTTTATTTCATTATATGCAAGTATTGACAGTCAAATATTATGATTTAAGGACCGTCAACATTGGGCCCACCAGGGGTTGGGCCGAACCCGCCAGGCAACAGCTACCTGACATTTTTGGTAGGGCAACGGCTAGTGGGACCCACATGTCATTTCTGACCGTTGTGGGTACCCTATATAAGACGGCTGTGAGAGGGAAATCCACCTCATTTCCACACATTTTCATTCCCTCTCCAAATTTTGCCCTCAAATTCATTCAAGCTTTGATAGTTTCCCTTGAATTCAAAGACTTAGTTGCATACATACAAGTTGCTCTGATGAAACTAACCGGCGGGTGAAACTCTTGCTATTCTAACCCCCGCTGAGTTAGTCCGTTTTTGCTCCATTGTGCAGAATGAGGAGGCGATTGTCTCGTCTGTTCAAGGGATCCGGCTCTTCGTCAAGTCATCATGACGAGTCTAGTGCTCGTTCATCTGTTGATGTCTCAATGGAGGATGCTGACGTTCCGCAACGTCTCTTGAGCGACGCCGACCTCGACCTTGTTGATGATCGGGAAAGGCAAGCCTAGTACATGCTGAGAGACCGGGAGTATGCTCATACGCGAGAATACTCTCCGGAGTTGCTGAAAAAGATAGGTATGGATACTGACTTTCGTGCTATTTGGAAAGCTGTTGGTTGACAGAGATTTGCTGTGGTAGATGAGTCTGGTTCTCGTTTGCTTACTTTGCAATTTCTGTGCACTTTGAAAGAAATAGAAGATGGAATTTCCTTTCGCTTTTTCCGTAAGAAATACACACTTTCATGGAAAGGATTAAGTACACTTCTTGGTTTTCACGATTCTGTAAAATCGATCTCCAGAAAGGAATTTCTGGGTTCGAGAAAAATAGGTTTTGGGAAGACATTTCTGGTGCTCCAATTTGCAAGAAACCTAGGACGAATGATATCCATAATCCTACACTTAGGCTTATGCACAAATGGATCGCTATGACATTGTTTCCTAGAGGTGATCTTAGACCCATTAGGGGGATGAATTAATTATCATGTTTGCCATGGTTAGAAAAATCAAAGTTGCTCCTGGGAAATGTATGATAAGGCAATGGTTAGAAAGTATAAGATTTGCTGCTCCTGTTGAGTGCACTTCCTTGATTACTAGGATAGCGAAGGGACTAGGGGTCATTAACAATGACCAAATTGCTTATATCTCAGCTGCTCGTCCCTGTATTGATGAGAATTATCTAGTGCAAGGGCATATTCTTAAACATGGAGTAGATGGATCTTTGATATACTTTTTCCCCGGTTGTACAAATGAAATTCCGTTGCCTAACGCGGGATATCATTTATACAACTGTCATGAACTAACCATTCCCCAGCAGACCATAGAAGAATCTCGTGCAGGTGGAACATACAGGGAGATGCGCAACATGGCAAGGAATGAACGAGAAGGTTCGGTTCATCATCCTCAACACCCGTGTAGATGTATGAGGCATGTTGGGAACCAACTGGGATGCACCCAGATGGATCCAAGCTCCATGCCACAGCATCAGAGTCTCAAGCTGGGCAAGCGGCTGTGAGGATCGGTGGCAGGCGCCTCATGACATTCAGTGGGAAGGATGGAGCAATCAGTCCCCCAAACCAAGTGGTATGCCTCCATCTCTTGGTGAATGGCGCTTAAGTTCCTCTCGTTGGGACTTGGGTGAAATCACCAGGAGAATGGATACCCTTGATATGCAGATGGGAGAGATCCAACACAACCTCGAGGAACACGTAGCATAGACACAAGAATGGCAACAGACTGCTGATGCTCAGTTCACCAACATCAACAACCTGATGCAGCAACAAAATGATGACCTTCAAGCGTACTTCCGCTTTCAGGGGTTCAATCCTTACCAAGGGCCCTGAGCGAAAGCCAAGCTTGGGGGGAGACATCTCTCCCCCCACTGAGGTAACCTGTATCACATTGCATATTTCCCTTTCCAATTGCATGTTTGTTTTTTCAATTGCATTTTATGAATCTGAAAACAACATTAAAATTTGCAAAATAGAAAATACCAAAAAGATAGGTTAGATTTTGTCATGCTAGGTAAGACAAACTAGTTCTCTTTTGTTGAAATGATGAATAGTTGCCATGTTTTATATCTCTCATATATGGGTTCATAGGTAAGTGCTCTCTCAAAAATTAAACATAAGTAGCCAACAATTATCTGGGAACTCGAGGTAAATGAGCTGCATTTGCTAATATGAGTCTAAGTTGTTGCGAGATATGAGATAGTAAATAAGAGTTGCTATGATCCTGTTCTAAGTTTGACTTAAATTTCGGATGTTTTGTTTTTCAAAATGATAAATTTGGAAGTTCCTCATTTGATATAAATTCCTACCAGAGCCAAAAATATGCTATCATGATTAAACTATATACATTTTGGTTACTTGTCATTCCATTGAACTTTGTCAAATTCTTGTCACTTGTGTAGATACTTCTCATGCTTTATGATCAAGATCATACACCTACATATATGCACATGCTAAACTCCAACACTGGGAGCTAGCAATTATCCATTCCATTCCATTTCCATTCTACCACCAAAATAAATTCTCCATGCTTTTATGTGCTTTCTTCTCCTAAAAAGAAAATCCTTTTTGAGAAAAAAAAGGAAGGAGGGAAATGCATGGTTATGAAAGAAAAAAATAAAAATAAAGTTATGCTCTCTCAAGCATGAGCATGACATTGAAATAAAAAGGAGAGAAAATAGCCATGCCCTCTCCTTATTAATAAAACAAGGATTTTTGGGAGAAGGAAGTAAGCACAAAAGAGAAGCATTTTCTTTATTTTTTCACATTTCATTTCCACCATATATCACACACATACTTTGCACGATCTTGATCTTGGGTATGTTTAGTCATCTATTTTAGTCTGAGTTTTTGATTTAGTAATAAATGTGAATGCAAGTATGCCATGTTTTGATCCCTACTGGGCTCTACATATCAAACCTTAGAGTGGGAATCGAAAAAAGCAATTTGGTGAGGAATTTCTATTGATACACTTAGAGAGATTGAGTGAATCATTTGAGGAACTTGACTTTCTTTTGCAAAATCATTTGAAAATTTCTGGAATAAAAGTTGAATGAAGATTGGGTGATTAGTGCTCTAATTGCTGTTCTGTCTTTCAACCGCCCAAGACAAGGAGAAGCAGTGTCTTGTGGGAATCAGCGGTAAGGGAAAGCCACCGTGCCAAAGATTATTTAATTTGAGAGAGAGTACATATACCTTGCACCCGTATCTTTGAGATATACAACATAGTAGCAACTCCTGATTAATAACCAAGTCTTTGTTTCCTTTCGTCCTTTACTCGGGACCAAGCTTGGGGGGTTTTGTTGACGGTCGTTAGCGACCAATTTTGACCGTTAATATTATTAAAATAGAGGAGAACTAGTTATGCTTGCAATGCATATTTGTGTTAGAATAATAATATTCCACTAGTATTAGGTTTACTAAAATTTTGCAGAGAATAAACATAAAGTGGAGGAGAATCGTCATCAAATTAAACGATAAATCAATTTGATGACGTTGAGAATTAGACTTATGTATGAATGGGAAAAGAACTCAGAAATGTCACGATCAATTAGGCCAAAATTCACAAGTCTGCAAAGAGAAGAAGTCCAGGAGGTCGCCAGCCGAAAATGGGCTGGATTGGGCCAGCCCATGGATCGGCCGAACCCCCATCTCTACCGTTGAGGCCAGGGTTCGTCGTGGACATCCAGGTATGCATCCTAATGACGGTTGGAGGGCACTTCAGATATTTCGCCTTCCACAACCGTCATACCTACCTCTATATAAGGACTTCACCTTCTCACTTCACTCACACACTCCATGCAAAGCTCTCTTATATTCTTTCAAGTTTAGTTTAGTGTTCTTAAGCTAGTGGAGTAGGAATAGAATAGAAATCGGAGTCCGGAAGCCTTCGGAAGAGTTCGAGTATGGCTCTAGTAGCTCTCCTTTCCTCTTTTGTAAGCTTTGTACTTTATTTAGAATACTCTTCTTTATACATTTCTGGTATTGAAATACTTTTCGAGTATATGAATGCCAACTTTACTTTATGTTCATGTTATACTGATTATACTGCTAGCTTATCTGGGAGATACATAGGTATGAGTATAATGTTTGGTATTGCAATTACTCTATGTCATGACGATATTACTACAGTAGTATCTGGTAGTTTAGGCGTGGTGTCTAGATTACGGGATATCATTATTTGGGGTTATATGCTACGGATGAGAGGTGGGCTGCTGATGGTGACAGCTCAGTACGGGTATTCCTCCGCACGTGTATATAGTCCTAAGTTAATTTCCTAGGGAGGGTACTCCTCCGTATTTAGCCCTGGTTATATGGTCATGACGAGCTGTCGTAAGGAACTCGGCAGTCAGGGGTGGCTTCTCAAAGTAACAGGAGGGCATCGGAAATAGGGTTTTAGCTTGTTAATCATATAACTAGAATGTATGTATAATATGTATACTAGAAGTATAGGAATAGATTTTCTTTCTATTTTCTTTCCACTTAGCTTAGGTAATTTAGTACGAGAATGAGTAGCTCCATGCTTGTGTGTCATTCTACCTTTGATTTATATTAACCCCTGCTTAGACTATAATTATTACAAGTAACATATAAATTATTAGTATGGTTCTCTCTACTATGATCTTACAGGGATTAAATAAATACGATACCCTTGGAATACTCTCGGGTGAAATGCTACAATAGTATATCCGTGCGCTTGTGGATGAACTCTGTAACCATAATATACCAGGAGTATTTCCGTGCCATTGCTTGGAATTATATTTCTAGTAATATTGTTAAGAAACACCAACAAAGGGTTAAAAAAGAAAACTGGAAAATGAGTAAATCCAGAAGACCTAGTAAATATACCTTTGCTAATGCTTCTGTAGTTCTGTGTATCTTGTCCAGGCCATAGCCCCGTGCGCCGCCACTGCCAGCCAATGCACCCATATGTGGTACTGCCGCACTCCCGTACACATCGGGAGTACTCGCGATCGATGGTCATGCCGTCGGCCCATCGCGGAAAGGGAGTGAACAGGACGACTACTAGGAAGCGGCTGTTACCATCCTCACCGGTAGATCGTGCCACGCCGCTGTCACTCGAGGTAGGCAAGCGGGAGCTGAGGTTGACATCTAGTTGAGTAGCGGTAGTGTGGCGCTGATCTTGCAGAACGAAGGGTCCTGTTTGGCACACTCTAGCTCCCAACTCTAACTTATCTAGAGCTGGAGCTGTGCCAATCAGTATGAATTCTCTATTTTTTGAGCGGAGTTAGCAAAGCAGCTCTACAAATTTGTACTATGGGGGTGCAGCTGGGTTTTTACTACTCCATAGCTCCACTCCACCCCAGAGATAATTAGAACTTTCAGGTGATGAACAAGGGTTACTACTGATAGAGCGTGTTCAGTCAGACTGTGTTGTGGTAACTGGTCAGACCGACGTTATGTGTGCGGTTAGACCGGCCATCTCGCGGTTTGACTGGTCGACACTGTGCCAGTTTCAGTTTATTCTTGATTCTTTGGATATCCGTGGATACTATGCGTATGTAATACTGTTGTTTGCTAGTAATGAGTCAAGTTGGTGAGAACTTGTGCTCAGATATGGTTTCTTGGTTGATGCATGTGTAGGTGATTCTTAATGCCCCGGGAGAGCGTTTCCGGTGATGAATCGGGAGTCAACTTGGGACAAGATGACGTTTGGATGATCATGATATCATGTGGTATGCTTAGGCTAAAAATCAATGCACGTGGTTGGTGAAAATTCCATATGACATATGATGGAGATATTAGGTGTGTATGGGATGCAGAGTTGAATTTGGAGGGAGTCAAAATTTGGTAAATTTGGAGTTTGTAAAGTTTGTTTCTTGTACGGGAAAGTTTCCTAGGGGATTATGACTTCTTGTACAAGGTTGGTTCGTGGTTTTATGCTGCCTACCTCGGGTATAAATAGAGAGGGAGGGTGTGGCCTTACGGTACCGATTTTTGAGAGAGTTGAGTTTAGAGAAAATTTAGAGTTTCAAGTTTAGTCGAGATTTTCGTGATGTGTGCTGTTGTTACACTTTGTAAACATAGAGAGAAGTAATAAAGTTTTAATCTACTTTAAGAGATCTTCAATTTGTATTTGCTCGGGTTTCGGCGGTCACACTAGCGAGTGCACGACGGTTAGATCGGCGGCATCGCAGCGGTCAGACCAGTAGCACCATTGTGGTTAGACCGACGGCGCCGACAACAGGAGGAGGCGACGAGAGTGGTTGGACCAGGCGATCTACACTGGTCAGACCGATGGCACAGGTGCTGTAAGACTGGCAGATCAATCTCGGTCAGACCGATCTACATCGGATTCGAGAGTAACTTTTAATTCCGCTAAAAGTTTTGGTTTTTGGGTACTACAATCATTCACCCTCTCTGGTTAGCTTAGTTCTTATTGTTCGATCCTACAACTTTTAGTTGTCAGAAGAGCCGCCAACAAGCTTGCCGACGCTTTTGTCTGAACCTGAATTTGTAGAAATTCCTTTTCCTATTTTTCTATGGAGGCAAAAGCACTTTTCGGAATTGTGTCTAGATTGAGATCCAGAAGCGACTTAAAAGTCCAAAATCTAGCTATTACCTACATATAAGAGATTATCATCAAATCGGTTCAATCATCTCAATCCACGGATTTCCCTTGGAAGTGATGAAATGGAAGTAACTCCCATTCTGGTTGCAAGGAGAGGCCAAGAAGTTGTACAGTCACTGGTGGAGAAACCATCTTTCGTCGGTCAGCCGAATTCCACAATAGTCCCGGATGCAATAAAAACCGGGGCTAAAGATGATCTTTAGTCCCGGTTAAAAAGGGTAACGGGCATATTTGATCTTTAGTCCCGGTTCAAATGCTGTCAGGGCCTGTCAGGCCCCCCGGGATCTTTAGTCCCGGTTGGTAACACACCAACCGGGACTAAAGATCGTAACTTTAGTCTTAGTTGGTATTACCAACCGGGACTAAAGAGCTCGGGGATCTTTAGCCCCGGTTGGTAACACCAACCATGACTAAAGTCCCACCCCTATATATATGTCTTCTTCCTCCTCCAGCTGCCCGAGCAAGCTTCAAAATTTCTTCAAAAAAGAGGGGAGGTCATGTCAAAATTTCTAGTGAATTTATTTTGGTGATTACATACAAATCGGAGGTGCCTAAAAGGTTTGCAACTTCATCCTCCAATGTTTTTTTTTGTCATATTACATTTGTAGCTATGTTTTGCACACTTTTTTGTCTCCAAAATTTAGTTGTAAGTTGATGAGAGAGAAAATTTGTGTGGTGAAGAAAGAATAGATAGAAATTTAGTTGATTTGCTAAAGAAGGTTTTATAAAATAATTGAGAAAGAAAATATAGTGAAAGTTAATCTTAAATAATAGAAAACAAACTAAAATGAAAATTAAAAGAAGTAAAACACATTAAAATTAGTTTAAAACTTTAGAAATAGTAAATAAGAATTATTTGGTGTAATATTTTATGATTTTTGTATGAATAAAGATATGTCATTATTGTATGACTGTTGAAAGAGTTTGTAATTATCTTATAATTATTGTATGACTGTCATTATTGTAAGAATAATTATTTGTGTATGATTTTTTTTCGACTCATGTAGATGGATCGGCAATGGATGTATGCTGACCGGCGGTCCAAAGAGTTTATTGACGGCGTGCATTATTTTTTGAGAGTGGCCGAAGCTAACAGGCAAAGGGGTTTTATTTGTTGTCCGTGCAATAAGTGTAAGAATCAGAAGGAGTATTCTGCATCCAGGACTATTCATTTCCACTTGTTTGAGTCGGGGTTCATGCCAAGCTATAATTGTTGGACATCCCACGGAGAGCAAGGTGTTGAAATGGAAGAAGATGAAGTGGAAGACGACAATATTCCGGACTTTGCTCAGTACGTTGGATTTGAAGGAAATCAGGAGGAAAGGGATGCTGATGGTAACGACGTTGCGGATGATCTTGGTCAGATGTTGCAGGACGCCAAGGAGGACTGCGAAAGTGAAAAGGGGGCCCATAAATTGGACAAGATGTTAGAGGACCACAGAACGTCGTTGTACCCAGGTTGCGAGCAGGGGCACAAAAAGTTGGATACCAATCTGGAGTTCTTGCAATGGAAGGCAAAAAATAGGGTTAGTGACAAGGCATTCGGCGATTTATTGAAACTCGTCAAGAACATTCTTCCGGAGGGAAACAAATTGCCCGAGACAACGTACGAGGCTAAGAAGATAGTCTGCCCGCTAGGACTGGAAGTTCAGAAGATTCACGCATGTCCGAATGATTGTATCCTATATCGCGGTGAGGAGTACGAGAACCTAGAAGCATGCCCTGTTTGCAAAGCACTACGATACAAGATTAGACGAGACGATCCAGGAGAAGTTGACGGGCAGCTAACAAAGAAGAGAATTCCTGCTAAGGTGATGTGGTATTTCCCTATAATACCATGGCTAAGGCGTTTATTCAGGAACAAGGGGAATGCTAGAATGATGCGATGGCACGCTGAAGAGCGTCAACAGGACGGGATGCTAAGACACCCCGCCGATGGTTCGCAGTGACGAAACATCGACAGAAAATTTAAAGACTTTGGAAAGGACTCACGAAACATACGGCTTGGTTTGAGTACGGATGGCATGAATCCTTTTGGAGAGATGAGCAGCGGGCATAGCACTTGGCCCGTTACGATGTGTATCTACAACCTCCCCCCTGGCTATGCATGAAGAGGAAGTACATAATGATGCCGATTATTATTCAAGGCCCCAAGCAACCCGGTAACGACATCGATGTGTACCTAAAACCACTAGTCGAAGATCTTAAACTGTTGTGGAAGAATGAAGGTGTCCCCGTGTGGGACGAGGACAAACAGGAGGAGTTTAACCTACGAGCGCTGCTGTTCGTAACCATCAACGATTGGCCTACACTTAGCAACCTATCCGGACAGTCCAACAAGAGGTACAAGGCTTGCACTCACTGTATGGATGAAACAGAAAGTACGTATCTTAAGCACTGTAGGAAGGTTGTATACATTGGTCATCGTCGATTCCTTGCAGCAAACCACCCGGTACGGAAGAAAGGCAAGCACTTCGAACATAAGGCTGACCACCGTACGAAGCCTAAACATCACAGGGGGAAAACGGTGTTTGCTATGGTTAAAGATCTTAAAGTAGTGTTTGGAAAGGGGCCTGGAAGCCAGCCTATAGAGAGCGAAGATGGTCACGCGGCGATGTGGAAAAAGAACTCTATATTTTGGGAGTTACCCTATTGGGAATTCTTGGATGTCCGCCACGCAATCGACGTGATGCACCTCACTAAGAACCTTTGCGTAAACCTTCTTGGCTTCCTAGGTGTATACGGAAAGTCGAAAGATACACTGGAAGCACGTAATGATCTGAAGCATATGGAACAACGCGGCGACCTTCACCCGGAACCAAAGGAGAAAGGAAGCCATTACTTGAGTCAAGCCAGCTACACTCTTAGCAAGGCAGAGAAGAAAAGTATGTTTGAATGCTTGGAGAGCATAAAGGTACCGTCTGGATACTCCACGAATATCAAGCGAATAATAAGCACGAAGGAGAAGAAGTTCACAAACCTAAAGTCTCATGACTGTCACGTGTTGATGACACAACTACTACCAGTTGTAATAAGGGGTATCCTGTCACATCCTGATTTTTGTTTCAGGATTTATAAATTATTTAATAAATTATTATTAGAATTTATATTAAATGTTCATTAATTTACAAGTGAAGTTAAATGTGGGAAATAAAATTTCCTAAATATAAAGCATGGATGGATTTAATTTTTATTAAATTCTCCATGGTTAATTATACTCTCTGGAATTTCCTCAGATTTCTCGGAGCTCAATTTCTAATTTTAACCATACAAAGAACATTTCAGTAATTATCCACATATTAAATTAATCATTAAATGGTCTGATTATAATTTTGTTAAGTACTTTGAGTGTCCAAGTATTTTCAGGATTTTTCTTGAAACTATTTGAGCATTGGAAATATTGTTAACAATTCAAAGATCATTTCAGTGATTATTTTAATTGGAAAAAGTTGTTAAATCTTCTCCTAAGCCGTTGGGCTGATTTCAGCCCAACATCTCTCTCCCTCGCGCGCGTGCAGTGCAGCCGAAGTCGGCCCAGCCGAGCTCCCTCTTCTCTTTCTTTCTTTCCTTTGTTTTTCAGCCAGCCCAAGACGAAAGTCTAATTTGCCTCCCCCTGTACTGTTCATCTTCAAGCTTGGATAGAGCCCGAGCTGCTGTCCTGTGCCTTGTAGCCGACGTCGCTTCCTCTACAAAATCCACGGCATCCCGTGCTCCGTTTGCAAAATTAGTTGAGGGGAAATATTCCTCTTATCCTCCTCTATCCTTTCCCCCAAGAATCGGACCTTATCCCGAAGAAATCAACGCGGAATCGAGCTCGATTCGTGTTTATCTCTCCAAACCAAACCCTAGAAAATCCTGGCTCCGATTCTCTCGTTGTTGGATCGATCTCTCTCTCCCATGGCTATAAATAGAGTCCCCTCCCTCTCGTCTTTCGGCCGCCACCTCTCCCTCTCTCTGCCGTCGCTTGTAGCACCGTCGCCGCGTTCGTCTTCTCTGTCCACCGCCGGCAGCCGCTCCAGCCGCCCCTAGCAGCCGTCTCGGCCGTCGCCTTCCTGTGCCGCTACCTCCCTCAGCATCGCAGCACCGAGGAGAAGCCCGTCCACCCCTCCGTTGCCGCTGCTCATCGCCGGAAAGCCACTGCCGTCGTCGTCCCGACTTCGCCACCATTCGGAGCACGTCGCCGGTCGTCGTTCGTCGTCATCCGTTGTTGTTTCTTGCCCCGGTGAGTTCCCCGCGTCGTGCTCGTCGCGTTGGTGCCCTCTGTTCTCGCTGCCGTGACCTAGATCGCCGGTGACCGTGATGTCCCGAGCCTCTCGCCGGTGATGACGTCATCGTGATGTCGTAAAGCCCTTTTCCCTTCTAAAATTAAATCTTAAAATCAGTTTAATCTTGTAAAATTCATAACTAATTCATATGAAGTTGGAATGAGGCCGTTCAAGTCTCTAAATTCATCTAAAATCATGATCTACATGTTTGTTTACTTTTTATGTACTGTTTATGCTTGTTTTTGTACTGTTTATTTGGATTTTATTAGTCTTTTTCTTTGTTTTGCGTGTTAGCTTGTCGTCTCCGTCGTTGCGAAGATTCGTGAGTGCGTTGGAAGTGTTCAAGAAGATTAATTGAAGACCGATTATTGCAAGGCAAGTCACACAGATCCTAAACACAATCCTTTGAGCATGTTGATCCTATATTTAAATTCTCTATTTATTTCAACTGTGCATTTATTTTCGAATGTCACCGGGTGGTGTGAACCTATTCCTTTGTTATGGCCAATTTGCATTGAATGCTCTATTCCTTGATACCTTGGGTAATAAATTGATTAGCTTGAACCGTATGTATTGGTTTGGTTCAGCTAAATGTTATATATATAATTGCTTAGCAATGCTTAGAAACATTAGCTCACTAATGAGATGAATCATATATACTACATTATTATTTATGGTTATATTTAATGGTAGCTCACGATGGTTAATCGTGTTATGATAATTAATTGGTAATTAAAATATGATTAATGGTGGGTTGTGAGCACATGGTTTTGAAGGTCGTGCTCATGGCAATTAAGGACCGGTTCGCGAGCTACTATTGTGAAACATTAACCGTGCCAACCACAAGCCAGCATGGGCAACGGCTTTACCTTTTGTATAGCATGATTCATTGCGGGGCACCAGACTGAGAAGCGGCGAGAAGTCCGTGGGGGTCGCTGGGGAGTCCATGCCTCTGGTTATATTTATAGAGGGGGTGATTCTGATCCAGGAATGGTGCACTCTGGTGAGTTGTGTTGTGCAGGGGGTATTGTCACAGCCTCTATTCGGGTACTTTCCAGTATCGCGACGCATGGTAGACATGATGTTGAGGCTGTGTCTTGTGGGTACAGTGGTACACCTCTGGCTAGAGTAAAACTATTCGAATAGCCGTGCCCGCGGGTATGGGCGAGTTGAGCAATGTTTTTCGTGATTAGTCTCACACCTCTCACAATAATTATGGATGTTATAACTGGTAATAATTTGCTTAGCTCCTGGTTTGGAGTTAGATCTGTACAGCCAGGTATGGTTGTTCAGAATGGTTGGGCCTGAGCAGCATGGGCGTGTTGTTCAGTGTTGATTAAAATTAATGATTAAAGTACTCTACTGTATTATTACTCTTAAATGTTTGCTAAATGCTGCTTTTGCAAATGAGCCTATATTATGCCATCCTTTGGTATCCTTGGGCACTTGCATATTTGCTGTGTGGCTTGTTGAGTATGTCATATACTCATTCTTGCAATAATCAATCAACCTCAGTTGAAGAAAAAGGACCCAGAAGGAGAAGACGTTTGGCTTATACCCCAGTTGAGCTGCCTGTGGGAGTGGAGCTGAAGCCATCGCTAGACCGTTATTCCGCTGCTGTTGTTTTTCTTTTCTTTTGTAAGTATGTAACGTTATTATTATGATGGATTTATATATTAAATTGTCAGTTTGTGTACCTCGGCTGATTCTTGGACGAGGATTTTATGCACAAATTAGTTCGGAAATTATTAGTGAATTTCCTGGCGTGACATATCCTTCCAGACAATGTCCGGGCAACAATAACAAAGCTATGTGCATTCATGAACGCAATTTCGCTGAAGGTCATCGGTTGTCATGCCCGGAAATTCACTAGTAATTTCCGAACTTATTTGTGCATAAAATCCTCGTCCAGGAATCAGCCGAGGTACACAAACTGACAATTTAATATACAAATCCATCATAATAATAACGTTTGATACTTACAAAAGAAAAGAAAACAGCAGCGAAATAACGGTCTAGCGATGGCTTCAGCTCCACTCCCACAGGCAACTCAACTGGGGTATAAGTCAAACGTCTTCTCCTTCTGGATCCTTTTTCTTCAACTGAGGTTGATTGATTATTGCAAGAATAAGCATATGACATACTCAATAAGCCACACAGCAAATATGCAAGTGCACAAGGATACCAAAGGATGGCATAATATAGTCTCATTTGTGAAAGCAGCATTTAGCAAAGATTTAAGAGTAGTGAAACAGTAGAGTAATTAATAAGAAATTTTAATCAACACTGAACAACACACCCATGCTGCTCAGGCCCAACCATCCTGAACAACCATACCCGGCTGTACAGATCTAACTCCAAACCAGGAGCTAAACAAATTATTACCAGTTATTGCATCAATAATTATTTGTGAGAGGTGTGAGACTAATCACGAAAAACATTGCTCAACCCGCCCATGACCGCAGGCACGGCTATTCGAATAGTTTTACTCTGGCTAGAGGTGTACCACTGTACCCACAAGACACGATTCCACACATGTTGCCATGCCCCGAAGTACCACCACGGCACTGCAAAGGGGGAAATCGTGACAATACCCTTCGCACAACAGAACTCACCACAGTGCACCATTCCTGGATCATAATCACCCCCTTATAAACAAGGCATGGACTCCCCAGCGACCCCCACGGACTTCTCGCCGCTTCTCAGTCTGGCACCCCGCAATGAATCATGCTATACAAAAGGTAAAGCCGTTGCCCACGCTGGCTTGTGGTTGGCACGGTTAATGTCTCACAACAGTAGCTCGTGAACCGGTCCTTAATTGCCATGAGCACGACCTTTAAATCCATGTGCTCACAATCCACCTTTGATCAAGTTTTAATTATCAATTAAGTATCATAACACGATTAACCATCGTGAGCTACCATTAAATATAATCATAAATAATAATTTAGTATGATTCATCCCATTAGTGAGCTAATGTTTCTAAGCATGGCTAAGCAATTATATATCTATAGCATTTAGCTGAACCAAACCAATATATAAGGTTCTAGCTAATCAAATTATAACCCACAGGAAAATAAAGTCATCTTCGGCCATTAATTAATTGGAAAAGGCTCACCACCCGATGACATTCGAAAATAATGCATAAGTTGAAATAAAATAATAGCTTTAAACGGGTTCAACATGCTCAAAGGGTCGTTTGGGATCTGTGTGACTTGCGTTGCAATAATCGGTTTTCAATTAGTCTTCTTGAACACTTCCAACGCACTCATGAACCTTCGCAACGAAAACGCTCTCCTCCGGAACGTCGGAAACTAAAGCGAAAGAACAAAATTCAACAAAACAGTAAAAAAACAAGCATAAACAGTACATGTGGATATTTTTAACATGTAGATCTTGATTTTAGAAAAATTTAGCAACTTGAACCACTCAAATCGGAGGTACGATGAATTAGTTATGATTTTCTGAAGATTTAATCTATTGGAAAAAGGGAAAAAGAAAAAACGATGATGACGTCATGATGACATCATCAATGGCCGGACCAAGATGGCGACCTCGCCGGAGATTAGATGCTCGGCTGCAAATTTGGATGGCATGTACATGTAGAGGACGACGAGACGAACCCAACGGTACTCACCCTCGAGTCAAACGACGACCGACGGTGGCCGGCGACGAGATGGACGGCGGCGGCGGCTCGGTTGGTGGTGTCGCCGGAGCTCCGGTGGTCGGCGGCTAAGGGGGACGGGTGGCCGGGCTTGCCCACACCTCGGCGCACCTCACGGCGGTGACGGCGACCGGTGGCGACGACGCAGATGGCGGCGCGACCGCCGCCGGCTCTACGGCGCACTAGAGAGCTCGAGAAAGGGGGCAAACGAAAGAGGAGGACTAGGGGTCCTATTTATAGCCTTGGATTGAAGAGATCGGACTCCTCCCGCAAGAAATCGCTCCAGGAAAATCTAAACTCGGTTTTGGAGATAAACTCGAAAACGAGTTCGATTCGGATAAGATACTCAACGATTAGCTCCGATTTTTGGGGGTAAAGATAGAGGAGAATGAGAGGATCAAAACCCCTCAAACAATCGGAAGAAAAGGGGAGAGATTGAGGAGGAAACGGCGCGGCAAAGCGGCTCGGCATGGCAGCCAACTCGGCTCGGCCGGCGGCTGGAGCTTGAAGACGCACTGTAGCGACAGGGAGGAAAAGTAGACTTTTCCGGCTGGGCTGAGAGGAGAGGCGGCTCGGGTTGGGCTGGCGTGGGCTGCACAGCACGCACGCAAGGAGGGAGAGAAGAGGAAGGAATGGGCCGAAAATGGCCCAAGCTGAGGAGGAGGATTTTTATTACTTTTCCAATTAAAATAATCACTTAAATGATCTTTGAATTGTTAAAAATACTTCCAATGCTCAAATAATTTCAAGAAAAATCCTGAAAATACTTGGACACTCAAAGTACTTAACAAAATTATAATTAGACCATTTAATGATTAATTTAATATGTGGGTAATTACTGAAATGTTCTTTGTATGATTAAAATTAAGAATTGAGCTCCGAAAAATCCGAGAAAATTCCAGAGAGTATAATTAACCATGGAGAATTTAATAAAAATTAAATCCATCCATGCTTTATATTTAGGAAATTTTATTTCCCACATTTAACTTCACTTGTAAATTAATGAACATTTAATATAAATTCTAATAATAATTTCTTAAATAATTTATAAATCCTAAAACAAAAATCAGGATGTGACATCGATCCGGATAGATTAGAAGCCCTTCAGAATGATGTGATGCAATGTCTCGTCAGTTTTGAGTTGATATTTCCACCTTCATTTTTCAATATAATGACGCATCTGCTTTGTCACCTTGTCAAAGAGATCAGTATTCTCGGGCCTGTGTACCTACACAACATGTTTCCTTTCGAGAGGTACATGGGTGTTCTGAAGAAGTATGTTCGTAACCGTGCTCGTCCAGAGGCAAGCATCGCCAAGGGTTATGGAACAGAGGAGGTCATTAAATTTTGCGTAGAATTTATCGAAGACCTTCGCCCAATCGGGGTACCTGAATCACGCCATGAAGGGAGACTACGGGGAAAGGGAACTCTAGGAAGGAAAGCAATAATGACGGTAGACAACAATTTATTCCGTAAAGCCCATTTCACGGTTCTGCAACAATCTTCATTGGTAGCTCCTTACATCGAGGAGCACTTGGCTCTAGTGCGCGCCAGGAACATCGGTAAGTCCGATGCATGGATTACACGGCATCACATTGATACTTTCCTTGCGTGGCTACGACAACATCTCATGGGTAACGAGTCGATCAACCAACAACTTGCCTTCCTGGCGAGGGGACCGTCTAGGTCGATCGCAACATTCCAAGGATATGAGATCAATGGGTACACATTCTACACGAGAGCCCAAGACATGAATAGCACGAACCAAAACAACGCTGTTCGTGTCGATGCCATGGGACACGATGGAACAACTGGCACGTATTATGGTGCCATCGAGGACATATGGGAACTTGACTATGGTCCTCTCAAGGTCCCTCTGTTCCGGTGCCAATGGGTTAGGTTGACTGGTGGAGGCGTAATGATTGATGACAGTGGGATGACAACGGTTGACCTTAACAAGGTTGGATACTCGGACGAACCTTTTGTCCTTGCCAATGATGTAACGCAAGTCTTTTACGTGAAGGATATGTCTAGCAAAGGAAAGAAGGGCAGAGGGCCTGACGAGCCAAAGCGTCACGTGGTTCTCCCAGGCAAAAGAAAAATCATCGGAGTTGAGGACAAGACTGACGAGTATTACGATCAGTTGGATGGGCAACCCCCTTTCACGGTGACGATTGACCCTAGCATCCTCCTATCAAATGAAGACACCCCTTACTCACGTAGCGATCACAAGGAGGGAACAATAGTGAGGAGAAAGTACGTGCGGTCAACCGTCACCGCCGATGTATTGCCGTAATTATTGTGTACACGATGTAAACTATTTTGGATGTATTGATTATCCATATAAATCAATTGATGTATGGCATATGTTAATTACGCACGATTATTAGAGGTTTTAACAAGTTTAAATCATGTATATGCTAGTTATATGCGATACTTACAATTTTTAAAAGTTTTAAATCACGCAGGTGGCAATTTCATATGTTAATTAGAGTTTTTAACAATTAATTTACTATCATTCATATGCTAATTATATATGACTATTCGAATTTTTAAAAGTTTTAAATCATGCATGTGGCATTTACATATGTTAATTAGAGTTTTTAACAATTAATTTACTATCATTCATATGCTAATTATATATGACTATTCGAATTTTTAAAATTTTTACATCATGCATGTGGCATTTACATATGTTAATTAGAGTTTTTAACAATTAATTTAATATCATTCATATGCTAAGTATATATGATTATTACAATTTTTATTAATTTTAAATCATGCCGTATGTATATACATATGTTAATTAGAGTTTTTACCAATTTAATATCATTCATATGCTAAGTATATATGATTATTAGAATTTTTATTTATTTTAAATCATATATTTGCTTATCACGTTTTATCCACTTAATTTATTACAGACAACAATAATTTTTCAAAGTAATTGTCATTAATCTTTGTACTTTAAATAATTTTAATGCATTATTTTCTATTTTAGAAGAACATATGTAATGGAAAATTATATTCAGTGCGCTTATCAGTAGTCCCGGTTCTTAACCCTAACCGGGTTTAAAAAGAATTTGGAAATAGCGGGAAAATATCTTTACTCCCTCAAGCCGGAGTGGTAGCTAGCCCTCGAAGGAATTCGCGCAGGCAAGTGACGTAATTATATATATGATTGTTATATTTGTAATGCAATTAAGACTATTAGATTTAATATACGACACTTAGACTTAGCATATATCACTATTTGAGTTTTAATATAAGATTATTAGATTTGTAATTAGACTTAGCATATAAGATTGTGTAGGGTTCTAATATACGACAGTTACACTTAGCATACATGACTATTTGAGTTTTAGTATAAGATTATTTGAGTTTTAATATAAGATTATTATATTTGTAATTAGACTTAGTATAAAATTATTGACTAGCTAGGGTCCTATAATATACGTCACCTAGACTTAGCATTTATCACTATTTGAGTTTTAGTATAAGATTATTAGATTTGTAATTAGACTTAGCATATAAGATTGTGTAGGGTTCTAATATACGACAGTTACACTTAGCATACATGACTATTTGAGTTTTAGTATGAGATTATTTGAGTTTTAATATAAGATTATTATATTTATAATTAGACTTAATATATAATTATTGACTAGCTAGGGTCCTATAATATACGTCACCTAGACTTAGCATATGATTGTTAGCATATAAGATTGTTAAAACATAAATGTCTCATGACTTAGAAGATGTTTCCTGTATGAACAGATGGCTAATCGCGATGAGGAACAAATATTGTACGATACAATCGCGGAGGGAAGTAGCCAGTACTGGAACGAAGAAGAGGGGAACGAGGATCCAAACCAGTATTTGAAAGAGGAAGGGAACATGGAGAGGAATGCGGAGGGGAACCAGGAGGGGCACGTGGAAAGGGATGTGGAGGGGAACCAGGAGGAGGAGACTAGTGGAAGTCAACCCTCCGTTGGACAGAAGAGGGCACGCGGGCAACGAGGTGCCGCGAAGAAGCTTGAGGGTCGGCACATCATAACGGAAGTGGACGAAGACGGCTGACCTAGTGCCCCAGCAGAAGCCACCAAGAACTATGTACGTCACAGGGGTTGGGTTGTGCGGGATAACGTGCCTGTCAGTATGGTGTACTGGCGCAAAACAAGGGCACGCGGAGATCATGAGAGCTTTGTCCCAGATTCGGAGAAAGAGATGCCGTGGACCACAATGCTCGAGACATTCACCCTTCCCACGGGTACAGAGGACAAAGTGAAAAGGTGGACTCTGAAGAAAATGGCAGAACAGTTTCAGAGCTTCAAGGGAGATCTGTACCAGAAATATATCCTGAAGGGGCAGACACCGAACTTCGACACATTCCCAAAGCTAAGGGATCACTGGGACGAGTTCGTTGCATATAAGACAGGTGAACAAGGGCAGGCGATGATGGAAAGAAACAAAGAAAATGTCGCCAAGAAGTACCATCACCACTTTGGGTCAGGCGGCTATAGCGTCGCGATGCCGAAGTGGGAGGAGATGGAGGCTAGCTTGCTTGAGAGGGGTATCGAACCGACCACCGTTAATTGGCCGGAACGATCGAAGTTCTGGTACTATGCTCACGGTGGAACGCTCAACCCAGCTGATGGCTCCCTGGTCTTCGGCGATCAGATACGCGAGGCTGCGCGTCGACTAACAGATGCAGTGGAAGCCTCTTCTCAGGGCACGTTCCGACCGGACAGAGAGAAGGACGAGCTGTCACTCGCCCTGCAGACTCCAGAGCATCCAGGATGAACACGAGGGAAATGGGTGATTCCTTGGAAGATTGGGTTCAAGGAGGACATCCACACGTATAGGAGTCGGATGAGGAGCAAGAGAGATACCGAGGTGAAGATTGCAGATCTAGAATTCAGGGTATCGAGCTACGAGCTCAGCATGCAAGAGGAGGTGGCAAGGAAGGTTGATGAACACATGGCCGCACATCGGTCCCATGATCCCCAGCCGACCATTCCTCCTGCAATGGTGAGCCCGTCAGGAAACCGTAGCAGCTGCGCATCAATGGGGCAGGTAGGATCACAGAGCATGGACGCCATGCAAACCCAGGACAAATCCACCTACCCCGTTGATGACATCACTCAGCGGACACCATGTGAGCTGCATATTCCTTTCAAGAACTTATCAATAAAGGTAAGCTCGTAGTTTATAGATTTTAGATTTGGCCATTCCGCTAGTTGCTGCTTATATATGTTGATTACTAATAAATAACCTCTCACCACATGAAGGTGGCGTCGGGCATAGCCATCCCAACGGACCCTTCAGGTACTTACCACTGCAGGCCGATTCTAGCAGGATACTCCAAGGTCGAAGTTGAGTTGGTCGAAGGCGCGTATGAGGACCTCGAGCTGGATTACCCTTGAGGAGATGGTGAGACACATCTATGAGACACAAGCCACGCCATTATTCTATGGCGCAAGCGGTACATCATCCTCCCTGGGCAACAAGCGGCGTCTCGTGCACCATTTCCTCCGGCTCCGCCATCTTCTCCTCAGGCTCCTCCACCGTCTCCTCCTCATGCTCCAGCATCGTCTCCTCCTCATGCTCCAGCACCGTCTCCACCTCAGGCTCCTGCACCGACTCCTCCTCAGGCTCCTACACCGACTCCTCCGCAAGCTCCTCTTCCGGTACCTTCCAAGTCAAGGGCCCCCCAAGCTCCACCGCCTGCCCTCACAAGGGCAACAAAGAAGGCGAAAGTTGATGCCACCAAGAACAAGGACCCGGGGTACGATTGCACGCAAGAGGAGCTTGAAGCTTACGTGGCATCAGAAGTCAAGAGACAATTCAAGCCTTGAAGTCCAGAAAAGAAGATTCCTATAGACCCGAGTGTCAGGAACTTCTTCAGGGGTATGTCTGCACCTGCCAAGGAGGCCATAAAGCTATCGGACTATGAGCGAACGCTTAAGAAAGCATCTTCTGGAAAGTCCAAATCAGTCCCTCAGCTTGGAGAGCAACCAAACCAGGAGATCGAGCCGTTGGTGACCGGTGAAGATTTTGGAATACAAGAATTTATTAATGACACCGGCTAATTACGGATCAATTGCTAGGAGACGCACCAATCGAAAAGGCGGAAGTGAAATACATGTACGAACTCGGTAAACCGCTTGTTAAGCCTGAGCTGCTGCAGTCCCTACCCACACAAATGTACAAGTTCCATCAGCTGTACATGGAGATGAGCGCCACCGGTAGAGAGATGATCGGAGCGAGGATCAGGGACACGGACTTCTTGCAAGGAGATGACATTCTCTGGATCAATTTCAAGGGAATCTACGAACTATACCAGCTGGACGCCCTCGACGTCTCTATTATGAGTTGCTGGATTTTGTAAGTATATCGTTCAGTTAGATTTCTTACTACGTCTCCTTTAAGTAATTAGGTCCTTGTATATAAGTAGACTATATATAATATATACTCCCTTTTATCGTTGTAGAATGGAGACTCAAAGGGCCCTACGGCGGGGGGTTTTCGATACTGGATTCATCGACCCTCGGAAAGTAAACGTCGCAATGCTCGACCAATATCCGCAAGCCACAGAGGACAATCTCGTCCATCTCCTGAAGGCGCAGCATTACAAGACGTTCATATTATTGCCGTACAACACAGAGTTAGTTTAATTTTACTGTTTTCCTATACCAAATTTCATTCCCGTACGAACTTGCTAAGTGTTTCATATGTAATGCATCCCATGCACATTGCAGATTCCACTAGGTGCTTTTACTTTTCGACCTGGAGGCCTGCACCGTCAACGTATATGACTCAATGGATAAAAAAGAGTCTACGTTTGACAAGGTTTTCGAACTTATAGACAGGTACTGTCATAAGTTCCTATGTTAATTAAGAATCTTGTTATAGTTAATTGCTACTACGAATCATAGCTTTAAACTCCATGTAGGGCTTGGTATCGGTTCCGTCATTTGGTCCACGGCAAATGGAGAGAAAGACTTAGGCGGAAGTTCAAATTTCCTGTGAGTACACATGCTCTACATTTATATTTCTCCGATTCAAATACATACAAGTGTACATTAATTAGATCTCTCGTCGTTTGTCATTTATTTATAGTGCGCAAAGCAAAAGCAGGGAACTAACTTGTGCAGACCAAATCATCACCACAAGAGAGCTCGATGTACGTACAAATAAATTCAAAATTTCATTACGTATCGATTTGTTGTTTAATTACTAATCAATTTCATACATTCATATAGTTTATTCGCATGAGGGATAACTTGATCACACACAAGGAATTTATCGCGGCGGTTCAAGAACAACTCATGGGATTCATCAACGAACAAATCCTTGATCCCAAGGGTGAATTCTACTATAACGGAAATACAATTCATAGGTCCTTAGCTTCTGAGATAGCGACTACTACTACGTCGAAATCGTAGCTAGCTAGGACATATGTTTCTATATGTAATTAATACATGACTATGTTTCTATATGCATGTGTACACATTTTCTATAATGTAAATATATATTTTGGTCATATATATATATATATACATATGCATTTGCATAATAAATACATATATATTATGCATGTACATATGTATTGAAACATATATAAATATAATATAATATATATATATGCATATATTATATATGCATATATATGTATTGAAATATATATATGCATGGTTTATATATATAAACCATGCAGCAATAGGGCCATGCAAAAAAAAAAAAGGTCAGCTCAATCTTTAGTCCCAATTATTTCACCCGGGACTAAAGATAGCGATCTTTAGTCCCGGATTGGTAGTTCCGGTTTGAAAACCGGGACTAAAGGGGAGTTATGAACCAAGACTACAAACGTTTTCTCCACCAGTGAGTTGCATGTGTGTTAAAAGTTTTGTAGTAAGCGTAACCATTAGCTGCAATACTTGTGGGCACTACGATCTGGTGCCCAATGAATAGAGTCATGCAACAATAATTCCGCTACCACACATTTTTATGCTTCCCTTCTATACAACGATACTGTTCATGTTACATATTTATCATGGTATAGCGTGTGTACACATGGCCATTGGATAAATGAAATGAAGTTCTGGTGCATATGTACACCTGGCGATGTCTCCGGAGACATCGAATGGACTCAAGCCAATGGACGGAACACACTAATGTTTAATTGCATAGGAAAACTAGAGGAATATATGAGAATTCCATATGAATATTCATTATTTGTTTTGCGGGAATATGAAAATTCATTATTATTCCATAGCAAGACAGATATAGTAGAAGTATAATTTATGCAAATCAAATACATATCTTATGAGTAAAGGAGTCATAATCCTAATAATTGGGTCAAAACAGAGTTTATGTTGTACACCATACATAGTTTAGAAAGTAGATAGTTTGACACCTTTGTTACCAACAACAGAACCAGGGGCATCTGCCACTGAATTGTCCATCCCGAAGAAATGTTATCTGCTTGAACAGTGTATGTTGCCCCCGTCTTTTCGTCCTTAATTTTAATGCTAGAGGAACCTAGAAAGAAAGAAACAAGTCAATTACACACAAATTAAATTAGTTAATAAGCCATTAAATACTACTATGATCTAAAACATATATAGATAAGCGGTACACTTCCCCGCAAAAAAAAAAGATAAGCGGTACACTAGTAAAGATTAAGAAGCAAATACAAGCCTATGTGATTGACGGCCCAGGTTTCCCCCTCCCGCCCAACTTCCCAGCCATGCATGCCTTCACTCTTTTGGATGACCACTAATCCATATCTCCTAAGAATGGAGTGCGAACAGCGGTGGTGGTTGCGACAATGGCAGCGGCGGCAGCGCGGTTCCGGCGACAGCAGTGATGGTGGTGGCATTGGTGATTGTGGTAGTAACAACTCGTTATGTGAGCTGATTCTGATGAGATAATTACATTTTGTGGAAGGAACACCTAATTTTGGAGCAAACCACCAAAGGACATGTCATGTCTCGTGTGAGCAATAAGTGATTTCTATGCAGGTCATTGGAGATTAAATCGATTTCATAGAAGATAGGGTACAATTTAAAGGCAAATAAGTGAAATCAAAGTGTTTTAATTATTATTTTATGATGCACAATTTACTTGTGAGCTAATTGGTTTTGATATATATTTGGCGGTTTATTGGTGAAGTGGTGCTGACTGCGTGGCACCGGTCAGACCGAGTGTTGTTGGCTGGTCAGACCGGCTTAATTGTAGTATGCGGTCAGACCAGCTGCCCCGACGGTCTAACCAGCTAGCTCTGTGTTGGAGTCTCTTTCGAATAGTTTATTTGGATACTCATAACTATTTTGTGTTTATGACTTTTAGATGATTACTACACATATATAATATTATTGTGTGCTAATTTTGAGTCAAGTTGTGAAAGAACATGTGCTCAGATGTGATTTATTGTTTGATTCATGTGTAGGTGTGTCTTGATGCCTCGGGAGGGTGTTGCCGATGATGGATCACGAGTCAAGTTGTGAGAAGTTGATGTCCGGACGATGAGGAGATCATGCGACACGCTTAGGCTAAATAACAATGTGTGTGGTTGATGAAGATTTCATGCGGCATACAAGTGAAATTGTGTGTGTATGTGATGCAAAGTCAAATTTGAAGGGTCAAATTTGGAAAGATTGGAGTTTGAATTGTAATGAGATAAGTTGGATACTTATATATGTGAAGGTTTCCTATGGAATTAGGACTGTTTATACAAGTTGGATTCGTGACTTTTGGACAACGACCTCTAGGTATAAATATAAGAGGGGTTGAGGCCTTCCGGTATCGATTTTACGATAGACTAGTTGAGAGAAAAAATAGGCTGTTTAGATTAGATTTCGAGTTTAGTTGAAAGTTAAGAGAGGAGTGTTGTTGTTGTAATATATAGGACACCCATTTGGGGCACCAAGGTATGAAATACACAACACTCAAAAGTTTTCGAAATTTTCAAATTGTGAGTATATACCCAGACATAAGAATTTGATTCATACCTATACCTAGCAACAAAACAACTCAAATTTAACTTTATTTCACATTCCATTATTACCACTACAACAAAACCATTGTTTTAAGACGTTTCACTTAAGTCATTCTATTAGTGGTCTCTCTTTTATAAGTAAAATTGAAATAGGGACGATGTTTGAGACGCTTTATTAGTTGAGGACATAGTTTAAGACGCTTTACAGGTTAGCACAAAATTAAATCATTTAGAGAGGAATATTGAGACGTTTTGGAACGTCTCATGTGTAGAAATGAGTTTTGAGACGTTTTTATTATATCCGTGTCATCGTTATTAGATAATATATAATTATTTATATAGAGAAAGAAGAAAATAAACACACTGTTACTAATCGTCATCATCAAATACCATTATAAAAAATAAGAGTATCTGCTAGGGGACGCTTGTTTGCATAGTTGCAATATAAAAAAAACTATCTATTTACCTTCAAGATTGTTCACGTTAATGACTTGGTTAGTGCATGAACTTTGCAACCTGCAGGTGCTGTGTTTGAGCCCAGATGAAAACATTAATATCAAATATATTAAGATGTGCGTGCCTATATAAAAGCGTCTCTATATTTTGTAGAGATGCAATTTACACGTCTCTAGCAACGTCTGAAATAATATAGGTATGCTTTAAAAAGCGTCTCCATAATTTTGAGACGGTGTAAATAAAGACGATCCTACGACGCTTTATAAAAGCGTGTCAGTTATCTGTGGGAGACGAAATAAAACGTCTCTATCTTATAAATAAAATGTCTCCGTTCGGTTGTTTTGTTGTAGTGTACATACCTAACTAATTATATGTTTTGATGCTATATACCTAGAATTAAAATCTAACAAAAAGATGTTCAAATTCAGTTCAAACTTGTTTGAACTAAATAAGTTAATAAGTTAATGTTCATACCTAAACATTTTAAAAAAATTTCATACTCAATTAACTTAATTATAAACTCAATTTGAAACTTGGTGCCCGGGCACCATGAAGCCCTAGTTTACACACACACACACACACCTGCTATGATCCCTCCTGCCGAGAAGGGTGGAAGGACAGGGGAGCATGCCGACGTCAAGATCAATAGGAAGAAAAGGGAGTCTTTTTTTTCCTAGAAGAAAATCTATGATTTCATAATATAGGCGGAGGGGGGGTTCTTTTTCTGTCTTGAGGGTTTTATTTGAAATCCAAATCGAAATGCCTGAACTTAATAAATTGACTGATTTCTCACAATTCTTCTGGTTATGCCTTTTCCTCTTTAGAAAGGCTGGTCCAGAATGCCGTTGATAGGCCTAAGTCCCTCACCTAGAGTTATTGTCTGATTCGTCTCGGAGGAAAATCGGTAACCTAACCTATAGGAGTCGAAAATGAAGTAGGTCCAGGTATGATCAAGTCCTGTCGTGAGCTGGTGCTTGAACCGTGGTTTAGGTTGCCGATGCCTCTCACATTAGCGAAAAGACCTCCCGGGTGCTAAAAAATCAGGCTAGGCTTGGATGATGATGCCAAGCAATGAGATGCAGCAGGTCTGCCGTTGCGTGGCTGTGCTTTCAATGCCATCAACTAGGCCCACTCGTTGTTGTCACCTGCACCACCGCAAAAGCAAGCTATTTCTGTGCCACTGTTGTGCATGTGCATCTGTTGCTGTTTTTGCTAGCATAGGACAGCGGAAGGCCAGGGAAGGAGTAGGATTGAGAACATAAGGACAAGAGGAAGAACAAAATTTGAGATTTCTTTTTATTCTCCAGTTTGATCACAAATTCATGGGTAAATGTTAAAATAGGAATTGATATTGGTTGCTAGCTAGGTCATCAAATTTATTTTTCCGATATGCAATAGTACTACTTCCAAATCTGGTATTTATTCACAGAGAATTAAGTTTTGTATTCTAAAAAGCAGTTGTCCTTTCATTGATGATATATTTCTAATAGGAACTGGTTTCTTTTTATTCGGTATGTGATTTAAAAGTTACCACTGAAACTGACAGGATCCAAAATGTGGTAGCAATTCATTTTTGGAACTCTTTACATGACTGATAGAAAATATTAGTTTCTCTCTTAGGACATTTACAACGGAGGAGTGGCCTCTAGGGGAGAAAGAACATGCCTCGTAGAACTGTAGATGTGACTATTGCATGAGTCATTTCATCTATAGTGGAGGGTACCCAGACTATTGCATGAGTCATTTCATCTATAGTGGAGGGTACCCCTAGTAATTTTGCATTTCAACTCTTAACTATTTGGCCCTTTTAGTCTCTTTATTGACTAAAAGTGTTTCTATAAACTTTGGTCCCTCATGGCACCAAGTACTATCACATACGTACCATTTCGCTAACCTTGTCCCACTAGCCATTGTCAAAAGCATCTCATTTTGCCCACCCTCATCTCTACGTCACACAATTACTCCGCTCAGTGTACATTGAAGCCCTGATCCCCAATCCTCCTACCCACTGACACCATCGCCGTCCCCATCTTCTCCCAAGCACCGCCGACCAAGTTAATGATGTGGATACGTGTTGGAGAATATATTGTTGGATAGACCTTCCCTGAGACACTGGAAGGATTATGATGTTGCATCAATTGGTCTCAAGTTATTTTGGTGTAGAATCCTTGTTACTGAGCTTATCATGATTCCTAACAAGTGTAGTGGCTTACTTTAAAGCTGCTAAATGCTACTATGTAGCTTGATAGTTGTAAAGGAAGCCCCTATGTCTGTTATTATACATGTAATGAGATGTGAATAAACAAGATGGGATTGACCACCTTGTTAATATGAGAGATATCTTTGGTCCCTCGATATAGTAGAATATGGAAGTGCATGGCCATGCCAAGATGACTGATGTGTCAGTCATAAGTTAAGTAATCTAATACTGGATTGAGTTAATGATTAAGTTATTGAAAGAATGGCACAAAATCTCTCATTGTGCTTAGTCAGTATCGCGAGGCAAACAGGTTAGTACTCATATACACTACAGGTCTAGCAGATATAATCTTTATGAACACTCAGTTGGTCAATGCGTCCTAAGATACCGTTCACACATGGACTTAATAGAAATCCTTTTTTGGGTTGCAACCAAATATATGAACCTATGGGGTCACACACTTAATGGATTGAAATGACTTGATTGGATATAGATCCAATAGTGGCTTAATTTATTATCTAAAAAAATAGTGGCTTAATTTGGATACTGATCCGGGTAGGCTTCCTAACAGGCCTTGGAGGTCCAATTAGAAGTTATATGTTTTCTGGGGTGAGGCGTGAGGGGGCAAATGAGAAATGCAAGTATATGAACCACCTCGAGAAACTCTCGCCAACCCTACACTCATGAGTCAAACACTAGCCACACGCGTATGTGTTCGCGCACGGCGTTCCAACCCTAGACATGTGGATACCAATAGTCAGCAATGTTGTGGCGCTGATTGGTGTGGGAGCATGAGGAGATGTTCGGACGAAGAAGATATTATTGAGTTGCTGAGATCGACTACTTCCTCTATGTTGACCCGTAACCCTACATCCCCATCTACTCTCACATGTCAAGACCGTCGCCATCCTCCTCTAGTCCCAAATCACCACCGCCATTGCTATCGCCATCTACGTCCATGCTCCACCAATGCTGCCATCATACTTTACTCCCAGGCTCTTCTATAATCATTATCCACTACCACCATCCCTACTCCAGCCATCCCCTCCCACGATGGAAGTGCTTCAGGTAACACGAATCATGTACAGCCCTCCATGAAGACAAGGATTTTGTGCGGCACGTGCCGACAAGCTCCATGTTGGCGAGGGCTGCTCGGCTGAAGGACGATGCTGGTGATAGCACAGATCAGGTGATACACTTGGTGACAGTGTGTCACGCTTGATAGAGGTGGCGCAGGTCTAGCGAAGAGCTCAGCCGACAAGTCTTATCTAAGCCTAGATGCAACAACTGGCCCAGCAATGATGCAGATACGGTGTCAAGGTGAGAAACAGGGCAGCTGTGATGCTGAGCCAACAATGTTCTCTCCCCATGCCTTTTCCTCTCTCGTGTGGACAATCATTTTAGTTCTCCAAGCCAATCTGCCTCTGCGAGTGTACACTGACATATAAGGCGGGCATGGAGCCCTCAAGTGTAGGAGAAAACACACAAACACCAAGATTAATACACCGAACGTAATATAATCCACCAAAATAGGAATAGGGTATTACCTCTCATCGAGGGGTGTGGAACCTGTATAATTCCTTATCTTCCACATCCATTCACTTCTATTATTACCGATAAAAACATCGACGGTTGGCGCGTCAAGTAGGGGTTGCACCCAGTTTCTTATCGACAAGTGCGATGGAATCAACTTCTTCTTTACTCCAAAGCAGGTGTTTTGCTTTGGCAACTACGACTTTCTCATCGACAACTTCAACAGGCTCACCCTCTCCGACTTGGATTCAAACCAGTCGGAGGGAACGGCAGTCTAGGTCTCCTGAATGCCACTGAGGTCTACCCCAAACTTCTGAAGCACCAAGTTTTATATATGATATGTGAGTTCAAGTCAAACTCGTCTCTACGCTCTGTAGTTCGACTTATATATGCCTTCAAGGCACTCGGGTTCGGGTCTAGGGTGGTTGGAGTCTTCTACCAATCGATCCAGTTCGATGACTCGGATAGTAGTACCAAAAGCTATTCTCATCCTTGTGATGTCTTTATGGCCACAAGAGAAGTTGACGAGGAGGCTCTCTAAGGAACATCAACATCAGGATGAATAGCAATGATACAAGTTGCAAGAGGAGGAAAACCAACGCAAAGCTGTTCGGGAGACACACAACTAGGAACGCTGCGTGAGTACACGCAAGACCCAACAAGCTATTATTAAGACAAAATTTGAATGATCACAACGTCTTTATTACTCCTCAGCACTACATTGTCACTAAGTTAACTCTTCTAGATATGGTTCTTAACATGTTGCCCGACCACGCTGTGCCTTCGACTATTCAGAGAATGAAGGATATGGTTATAATGGTGGAAGTCCAACAGAACGAGAGAAGAAGTCACACGATGGGAGTCACATCAGAGGCAGCTTATTCCAAGTCTCCAGGTGTGAGACATCAGACTAAAGAAAAGATATCTGATCTCCCTCATCGTTTGTCTCAAGCCAACCAAGGAGATGGATATCAGGATAGTGTGCATCCTTCTGAGGACAATCAACGTCGACTGGGGGAGGAGCAACACAACCAACGTCATCGATACTGGAACATGAAGAAGATGGCAACAAGAGTCATTATCTCAAGGACGTGAGCAACAATATCAACTATGATCTATCACGCACATTTAAAGCAAGACATCGTGAACACGAAGAGTGCGAACAATGCTGAATATCCCCTCGTCGGAACAGGTCCCCAACTGGCATCGATGACTTCGACAAAGGAATCCTGACTTTTACATCTGATCTACACCGAGTGAACTAGCCAGCTTGGTTCAAGCAGATTGAAATTGACAAGTACGATGGCAAAAAAATCTACAATATTGGTTCAAGGTGTACGCTCTTGCAATTAGAATAGCTAAGGGAGGCAATAAGGTCATGGGGAATTATGTTCCTGTTGCTTTGGTAGAATCAACTAGGAACTGGCTTTCAGGGCTTCTATAGGGATCTATTGATTCCTAGGGATAGAGTGTTTCATTTCCAACTTTCAAGGTAGCTTCAAGAGACCTGGAACACAATACGATTTATACCAGAGCCAACCGTGGAGGAATGAGACTCTTTGGGAGGAGATCAAGCGCTTTTTAAAAGCAAAAAACAAAATCTCAGAGATCAAGGATGAAATTGTCATCATTGCCTTCCAGATGGGAGTTAAGGATGGGCCCTTCATCGCGAAGTTTACTCGGAAACCGCTGACTACTATCAAGAAGCTCTTCAAGATGGCCAATTCATATGCTTCTTTTGCTGATGTCATCATGGCTGTGCAAGAGAACCAGTTGTGAAAGAAGGATAGTTGATGCACCCAGGGGCTCATAATCTAAAATGCAACAACGGTACCCATGTTCCCAACCCAAAGAATACCGAAAAGTTATGTCATTATTTATATGATATTTTCTTTTTCTTCTACCTCACTACATCAATTGGTTCCCCAGTGTGTAGTGAGTCGGGGGCTACATATATTATATCATGCTTTTCACAAACTTTTTATAATGTTTATCTTGACTGCTTGTGAATAAATCCGAGTAGAAAAAGTAGTGAAGCACTATTTCCCGATGTCTTTGTTTGGTGTATATAGGATAGTTTACTTGTGCCAAATCCTCACACTCGGGGGCTAGTCAGGTAGAGTGTATAGTGTAAGTTGCTAAGTACTACTTGGAATAAAAATAAAAGCATAAAGATAAAACAATTTGTTCTCTGCTTTGTGAAGCTTTGCTCAATGTCGTGCAGAGTGTTTAAACGCAAGGAGTCAACTACTTGAGGGAATTAAAATCATCAATATAAGGAACACATATTGACTTAAATTTTATTTGAGTAATTGTTTTGGATATCATATACTACTCATCCTATATGTTTATACTGCAGGGTCCACATCCAGATACTCATTAAGAGAGATTATTAGCCACGAGCATATCTCCTACGCTCTAGGAATGGATCAGTCGATATCCCCTACGAGGGACACCAGCTGAGTACTTGTGCCAGTCGGGACTCAGGTACCACCTCTACTTCGGTACGCCCAATGAGGGATAAACCACTTGGATCAGAAGCTATTTAGATGACTTGGCCTACGTCACTTGAGAAATTTGTTAATCGGGAGTAGAGGATAGGAAGATTTACAAGAGGATAGGCTAGGCGTAACAGGCTTAGGCCTCTAGCTAGGATCGGTAGTGGGCTAAATTAAAATGTCGTTGGTAAACTTGGCAGCACGCCCATTGGGCCTATCGCTGGTTCCGTTAAAATCGTAATGCATGTTTTATTTTCGCCAAACCTTACAGATACATAAATTGTGATCCACCTGATGTTGTTATAAAATGGTTGAAACTAGGCGTAATGATTTTCTCTGGTATCAACAACACGCTCTTAAAAAGAGCCGGCAGCTGGTCACCATAAACTTGGGATGCAGGTATTGTTTGAGGAAACCAGTCTACTATGCATCGGGCTTCGAGCTATGCAAATATTTTTCACTTAGAACGACACTACTTGGGCTCATAATACTCAGGCAGAAGCACTCGGATGGTTGCTACATGAAGGATACCTACTCGGCTATAAGGAATAATTGTTATTGACTCTATGTTTAGTTGTTCCCAAAATAGAGTCGGGGGCTACACCTATTAGATGCATCTATTCGGTGCACCGAACAATTTCAATATTCGGATATAGTCATACTTGACTCTATGTTTAGTTTTTTCCCAACTAAGCATAAAGTCGGGTGCTACACCAAATAGGAGCATCTATTTATGCACCCATTCATCTTTCTCAGAGCCCACCACAGCCTCTTTGCATGATATTAAAAATTAGGACTCATGAAGGAAGCACATGGAAATAATTTGTAGCAAAGCTGAAGCACTTGGCGTTGGCTATGAACCATGAGGAAGACCGCAACTCGACTGTGAATGACATAGAGGCTACTGTGAAGCCTATGGGTACTAGATACCCACACGGCTTAGGAAACTAAAGCCGTGTTTGTCTAGGTTTCTCTCTTTGTAACCCTGCCCCCAACCTATATAAGGCAGGCAGGTAGTCCCCCAAGGGCATGAGAAAACACAAAAAACACCAAGATCAATATATCCGGAAGAATATAACCCACCAAAATAGGAGCAAGTTATTATCTCTCACCAAAATGGTCGAAACCTGTATAAATCCTTTTATTCTGCTTCCATCCACTTTTAGGTCTTGTGCGCCACCCCTTTTATTATTGTCAATGAAAACATTGACACTGATGAGACCTTAAGTTATTACCATCTTTTACACAATTGTGTGATGAACTTGTTCTATGCGTGATTGTTGGGCAATTTTACTCAGTTTAATTCGCTATATATATTTTATGTTCTTAACTGATGTAACTGATTGTTCACCATAGAATCTACTATTTCAATTAATGTGTATTGCACATAGAAACTATTTTTTTTTTCTAATTCAATTTGTCTAGGATGGGAACTACTATATCATGAACTTCTGTGTTTTCTATTGAAGGAAAAATGTTTCAGATAAAGGAAATTAAATTTTCTGTTCTTATAAAGGAAATAAAAATCTTTTTATTTGATCAGTTGTTTATTTGCAAGTCATACTACATATGTTTCAAAAATCTAAAATATACTTGCTAATTTTCTAATTTTGCAAGTTTAAATACTTCTACATATAATCTTGTAATTTTTAGGATCTGAAAATGTTTTTCATGTTTAGCTCTGTGTAATTTGTTGTTTAACCTTTTTATCTATAAGAAAGAGACTTTATTTTGAATAATTAATAGTGGGAGTGATTAGAACTATAGGATTGCCATCCAAGGGATCTAGACAACCCTTTTTATAATCTTTAGAGTTACATTGATTTTCTCTTTGTTGTTTGGTGGCACGCTAGGAGCAGCAACCTATGATGGTAAAGCCCCAAAAGGCTCATGCACGGGCGAATGGGTCTGTAGCCTAGTGCTATACGCTCTAGTAGCACATACTAGCTCCTAGGTTCGACTCGGTGTGAATTTTCAGAGTTGCATTAAAAAAAGGTCACTCACTGGCCCCTTGATCGAAATACGTGTTAAGAATGACCTATATATGGTGGACGGCCATCGTATACGAAGTAGGGGTTCTAATGTATAGCTTAAGGCCTCAACCATGTGGGATGGATCCGTGAGTCAAGGGACCTAGGTTGGTGGCCTTTCTTGGCTACTTTTGACTGAAGTTTTGTCTTAGCTTGAAAAGCCATAATGAAGATCCTTCCCCCACCGGTCGAGTTCTTTTACTTTCCACCATTGCAAGCAGCGATCCAAGGAAACACTGGGCGCACCAGTAGCACAACTGTCATAGCAGTTGTAAGTTTCCTTTTAGTTTCTGATCGCTAGTTGGTAATTTCCTATTGACTAGATTATAATTTGATGTCCTATTGGATGAGAAAGAAGGAATAACAACAATGATCCCTGCTCGTCACTCACAGCTAGTGCTTTAGCATCCTAGGGCGCTAGGGACAGTCTACCGTTCAACAGTCATACAACCTTCGCATCCTCGTTCACCACCTAAATTCAAGGCATAAAATATTGGTTTAACAACACTCTTTCGCTGCCACCATGTCGACATTGACAATTGAAGTCACAGTGGCCCTCTTTGTTAAGATGGATGAAGTCCTACGGTAGCTGTCCACCATCATTCGGATACTAGACATCCACGATCTCCACCTTCCGTACATCAAGATGGATGATGTCCTGGGGTAGCTGTCTACCATCAATAGGATACTGCCAGATATCCACCTTCCACGTATTGAGAAGCAAGACTCGGGTAGTGGGACTGTGGAGGTCCCGCTGGTTCCAAAGCAAGATCAAATCACTAGTAGCAGCCGTGTTACGCAGTACAACAAGTTAGTGTTCTTGGACTTCGACAGAAAAGAGGATCTGCTACCCCTGTTAAAGCGATGTGAGCAGTTCCTCCACAAGAAGAAGGTCGTAGAGGTGGACACACCATGACTGGCTGGCAATGGTGCTGGAACATACACCTCAAGGAAGAGGAGGGCGAAACATCCTGTCCATGCTTCTTGGAAGCAGTGCGCCACTATTTTGCCTTGGACTAATAGCAACATATCTTCATTATTGGTCTTGCCGTTTGGCTTCAAAAGCCAGACAATCTGGGGGAGACCATCAGCCTGGCCCGCATGTTCAAGCAGGGCACACTATCCTGGACAACCACCAACTGTGCACGTCAATGACTTCATCCGCATCATGATCGGTGAGCAAGCCAGCACTATCAATTACCGGTGCAACAATGGTCGACGGCCAAGCCACGGCCGAGGAATCAACAGCACTGTGACAGGGACCACTGCCGTGACTAACATAAGACATTTACTTATAGTTCGTCTATTTTTACCATATGTACACTCCACTCTTTCCAAACTCAAGCTACAACATCAGCCTAAACTCGGTCCAAAGCAGAGCAAAGCAAGCAAAGTGGTGACTCACTGCTCCACATGGGAAAAGCATGCTGCTTGAGCTCCGAATGTGTGACGCCACGTGACAATCCTTGGTGGATTCTTGTTTGACAAACTGCCTCTTGTCCACCGAGGCCGCGGCTTGACTCAGGATGCATGTGCAGCCCATCCGCTCATGCATATGAGTCAACACTGCAAACCAAGACAATTGGTTTGGGTGGCCAAGTTCATATGATCAACTGGGAGAGAGTTCACAATTGACTACTACGCCCTTCCCCTCGGTGGTTTCAACTTGGACCACGATGTCACATGGTTCAAGATGCTTGGCCCCATCGGAACGGACATCAGCAATCCCACTATGGAGTTTTGGCACTGCACCTGCCATGTGCATTGGTGTGGCTCAATGACCGGTGGCATGGCAGTGCGCATCGTGGGAGTGGGCAATCTGGATTTGATGATTTGTTTCACGAACCATGTGGGTTATGTAACATCCCAGCCTCGGGCTTAATAGGATTAATAGAATACTCATACCAACAAGTTGTAACTTCTTTTCCAGAAGCCGATCTCGAAAGAACTCTGAGGTTAAGCGTGCTTGGTCTGGAGCAATTTCCCGGGTGCACACGAGTGAGGACAAAGTATGCAGAAAAGACTTGTGCCCCCTCTGTGAGGGCAGTCTATGGCCTATGAGAGCCGACTTTCGCGGTTTCATGGGCGCGTGTGGTCGAAGTTGCGCAGGCATAGTGTGCATGGCTGGTGTGGACCCGGAGTGGTCACACAACATGGCACATGCGCTGGCACTGGACACACGGACATGGCCAAGAGGGGATGTTCCTAGCCTGGGGTTGATCGACGGGGACGTCGGGGGACATTCCTGGCCTGGGGTTGATTGACGGGGACGTTGATCTCTCTTAAGGGGGTGAGGATGTAACATCCTAGCCCAGGGCTTAATAGGATTAATAGAATACTCATACCAACAAGTTATAACTTATTTTCCGGAAGCCGATCTCGAAAGAACTCTGAGGTTAAGCGTGCTTGGCCTGGAGCAATTTCGAGATGGCTGACCGAATGGGTGACCGACCGGGAAATTCTTCCCGGGTGCACACGGGTGAGGACAGAGTATGTAGAAAAGACTTGTGTTTGTCTGTGAGGGCAGTCTATGGCCTATGAAAGCTGCCAGATGTAAGCGGGTCTGGCTTCGGAGAGGCGGGTCGCTACAAGTTACCACCGACATGCCGCGGGTCGCTACAAGTTACCACCGACATGCCACTACAGCAGACGTGCTATCTCACCATGATGGGGACGCACAGAGCATGCTGGCTGCCCTCTCTATCCCTAGCCTTGCATTACTTGATGATCTTCTGCACCGGTCGATGCTGATCCAAGCCTAGTCTCACTCTGTGATGAGGTGTAAGCCGGTTAGTGTAAAGCACCGTGGTCAGTGATTGATGGCTTGGTTCTGTTTTAGTGTTGCATCTACCTCCCAGTGACATAGCCGCTGCTCCCGATGCTGCAATATTTCCATGCCGACTTCCACACCCCAGGAGCTCATGAAGCTATCCGGGATTTCATTTGTTGTAGCATGGTGTGCCAATGCAACAAGATAGAGCATGTCCACCTAGCAGGCCTCCTGTGCCCATTAGATGTGCCGACACAGGCACGCATGGAGGGATTGCCGAAGGTTTTGGGCATGTCTATGATACTTAGGGTGATCTATTGTCTCATTCCATACTACATCCACGCTACTTTGGCCCTTATGAAGCAACATGCATCATCAACAAGGTGGTGTACCGCCTTTATCTGCTTGCTAGCATCTGCTCAAGCGCTTGCAAGTTTAGAATTACTTACCACTGTCACAAGCTGCGATCCAATGACGCACGGGGTGCACCAGCCACCAATGGCATAGCCGTCACAACCAGCTTACGTTTCCTTTCAGTCTGTTATCCTTAGTTGGTAATTTGCTATTAATTAGTCCATAATTTGGATGTAACTCCACCCTATAAAAGGGGATGGACTATCGGAAGATAACCAAGGGAATGAACAGAATCTTCTCTCCATTCTTTCCCATATCCTCGCACAGGGCTGGTGCCTCGGTGTTCTAGGGTGCTAGGGCCTCTTCCTCAGTTCGACACTTGTACAACCCTCGTAATCTCATTCACCACCTAAATTGTAGCCATAAAACTATCAATGCCATGGCTAGCACAGCCGGAATGCAGTGGTACAGCTATTTCAATGTCCAATAACTACTCCTTACTCCTAGCCAATGACTTCTAGTTAGTACGGATTATATAACACTTCATTGAGCAAATTTGAATGAGTTGAATCTTACAGTTGTACTCCGTCCAGCCAATGACTTTCTTTTCCATGTCATAGACGACTAACTTATTTGAGATGACCATGTCTGAAATAAAACAAGGTAATGGCTTTACCACAAAAGAAAATAAATTTGAACAAGGAATTTTCTTTTGGGGAGCAATGCAAACCTCCCAAAAGGAACATATCCTTAAAACCATCATCCTGTTTTTCAGCATCTTGGAATCCAAAGCAATATTGCTTACCCTGCTCCAAACATACAAGTGTGATGAACATATATTGGTAGAGTTACAATAGAAATATTTAACAAAAGCCTATATTCAAAACATAGTAGCATGAATCACTACCAGAAACTCGACTAGCTCTGATGGGCTAATATTTTAATGATGTGCTCTTATTTGGCCGTTAGGACTAGACGAATTTTTCTGACGTGGTGTAAAACTATCAGAAATATTTTATTTCCCTGACATGTTTACTGGAACCGTCATGATAAGTGAATTTCGTTGACGGACACAAGTCAGGCAAATTAATTTTTCGCTGACAAACTAGTTGTGACGGTATTTTCCTGACGGTGACATGTCTGGACCTATTTTCCTGATGGTATTTTGCTTTCTCGTGACGGATTTTAGCCGTCAGAGGCATTGTAGTTTCTGGTAGTGAATGACTGAAACTGTAACTGACAGTTGATTGAGAACTCTTGTCCACTACACTTCTCATGGAGATTATCAATCGATTACATGGTGCATCTGGCTACCTAGAGCAAAATGGGACACTTCATGAAACAAGAACTAAAATTTGTCAACTGAAGGTGAAACTTAAAACTATACCTTTTTTTTACTGAAACCGTATATCTACTTTTGGAGATATCATCATATATTTAATGTATACATATTGTTTCTTATCTCTTGTATATAATCAGACAATTATCTACATTATAATATAATGCCATTAATCTAGTACATGGGATGAGCCTGACTTATTCTATGAATACAATTAAACAAAAAATATTACAACATGATGTACAAATAAATGCAATTTAACTAAAGTTGGTTAATGGGTACCCATTGAATGAATAGCACCTATATCTATGTAGCGCATGATGTGGCCCGCAATATATATGGGGATAAAATCCATGATTGGACTCTAAACTATTTTAGCTTCATATGATTGTTTCACGTTTCAATTTGAAGTGTCAAGTTGTAAGAAGTAACGTGACAAGGGAATACCAATTGATGAACACATTGTCATGCTACCTCATATTCAAGAAGGTAATCACGTGGATACACATCCAGGGTAAGATCATTCTTGAATTGCGAAGTTATCTTTGGAAATCTATCATCAACACTGGACAAAAAACTAACAACATAGTTAGAATTTTTAGATACTGGGAAGAACAACATAGTTAGAATAAAAGAAAAATAAAATGGAATATTTTTTTTCTACCAACTGAAGTACTAAGTTGCATCTAATATACCCTATCCCTTATTACTGTGGAACAATCTATCGATGTAATACCCAGAGTTTCGAATTAGTGTATTTCGGGAAATTTTAAAATAAATGCGCAAAAGTTCAACTTTTAAACCGCTGATCGAATAAGCGATTAGGAACCGTGGATGCGTAGACCTCGCCGAGTAGTGCAAAATAGACTATAAGTTTATAGCAATCGTAGTCCGAACGAAGTCCCGAGGATTAAATAGATGTGGGCCGTTAGATCTTTTTTAGTCTCTTTATATAATCAACCAAAGAAAACGAAACGAAAAGAAAAAAACAGGGGGATCGCTCCTGCAGCCCTAGCCGCCACACCTCCTGCGCTTTGCCGCCGCCGCTGCTGTTCCTACCACCGCCGGCGCCGCCGCTGCCGGCGGTTTAGCCATCGTCGTCCTTCGCCGCCCCATCCGCACGTCTCCTTGGAGAGTTGCTGCTGCCACCAATCTGGTTTGCCGCTGCTGCTGCCCCCTGCTAACCTTTCTTTGCTGCTGCTGCCGCTGTATGGTCTGCTGCTGGCTGCTGCTGCAGCGATCAGAGAGAAGGCCACAGACAGCAGAGGAAGTAGTTGAACCAGAGGAACAAGGGAAGGAAAAAGGTAGCACAACTTTGGGGATTTCGGTGATTTCATAACTAGTGGGTTTGTTCTCAAGTTCTAGTATTCTCGCTGCAACGGTACTTTTTTTAACTCCATAGAAGTATAAGATTCAAATAGAAATTGATTCGATAGCCGTTTGTGCAATTTTTGAGGTTATTGACTATAGGCTGAACTGTATTTTTAAATCTGGTATTAAACCATCAGGATTCAGGTTAGTTGTCCTAAATAAAGTTTGTAGTCATCGTCAATATCTTTCTAACGCCGCTGGTTTCACTCGATTCCAATAAACGGTTTGGGAGAAATAACAGAAACAGTACTGCACTGCTTATCGGGTCCGAAAACTAGGACAACAGTTCTTTTTCCTTAATCTGAGACCTACAGAGGCTTAATCCGATTTTTCGTGCAACATGAAAATTGTAGACAATTTTGTCTAGATGACCGAAGTTGTAATTTTTGCCAGATTCCGTTAGACGGTTTGCGAGTTACGCATTAAGACAGTAATGGAACTGTTATAGGTTGTTTAATACCAATCGGTAAAAGTTTATATGTTCTAGGTTTCGATTTTAGTAAATATCCCTTGTAAATATCATTAGTTGAATATAGTGGTTTATTCGTAGTTTTGCTCCACAGGTGTGGAGAGATCCGATGTGGAGAGTATTATGTCGGGTTACCGTCAAGGTTAAAGGCAAGTGCATGACGAACTAATTGTGTGATTCTTGGATGTTTGCTCTACCTATTTATTTTCATTATATTTATGTGTGATATGGGATTGCATATGTTCAGATTGTTGTTCATGGTATTTAGATTTTAAGTTTATCTTATGTTTACAACGTTATTCTTGTTCCGATATTCCGGATTCAGGTTTTGGTTAAATAGTTCAAGTTCCATGCTTGCCATGGATGTGCAATATGGTTTCAATTTGGTTCTTTGTTTCCGGTTTCAATTATTCATGTTCCATGTGAGTCATGGATGTGCTATCTGGTTTTTACTCATGTTCCTGTGGGTAAGCGCTGATCACGCTTACTCGGCTTTGCCGGCAAATGCTAGGATGTATTCACAATTGTCCAGGATGGAAACTACTATTTCAATACATGTCTATCCGGGATGGAAACTACTATTTTCTTTGATTTGGTGTTTGAAAATGTGTTTCTTATCAAAGAAAGAAAACTTTCTGTTCATGCTCTATTGCCAGTGATGTGTATTTGTGTTTTCTAGTTCTATATTGTATTTGCTGAGTATTTCCGTACTCACTCTTGTGTTTATTTGGTTTTAGGTACATATTGAGATAAGCATGCATGGGCGGGAAGTAGCATCCTTATATACACATCTATCTGCACACTAACAAACTATATTACTTAGGTCCATAATGACACTTGAACTATATCCTGGTTTGGTCTTGTAATAATCTTTTAGACAACTATTAGTTTCTTTCCATAGGTTATATGGATGGATAGCACTATGGGAATAATGTTATTATTGGTTTAATCTATAACTTCCTGTTGTGGATGTCCATATTTACAGGGGAGACTCTGTCGAAATTCTTTATAAATTTAGGACTTAGTGGTTTTTTGTTGCGTAGTGTGTAGCATTCTAGGTAAGAAAATACCTGGGGTGTTACAATCGACTCCCAAAAGAAGTAGAAAAACATCTAAATAAACCCCTTCTGGCTACTGCACTATTGACATTGGTTTTGCTACTGTGGCAGATGAAATGGCAGCTGATGAGTCCTTTACTCAGCAAATCATGAGGATGAAAACAATTTCCACGACAAACCTCGCTGAGAATTCCTTAAGCTTCTCCGTCCTTTCTTCTATTCCCGTTTCAAATTCGTATAGAAGACCAAAAGTTAATTAAATTTTGTTCAACTCTAAAGTTTTTGTTATTTGGGCAACTTCGTCCCTTTAGAGTATTGTCTGTAACTTAAACTTTCCCTACCAAAGCTTCAGTTTGAGTAGACAACTTTCTTTATTACCAAAGCTTCAGTTTGAGTAGACAACTTTCTTTATTAGTTTATGACTTATGACCCAAGGGGAATTTAGATGGAGTCACCAGTTTTCCTCACATTCAACCGATGGAAAGGTTGGGTATCCAAACGAAGGATATATCAGGGACAAAACAAATAATTTGGAGTTATTTTTTTGAAATATTAAATTGGAGTTGAGGGATAAAGAAAATTTTAGAGGCATTGCAAATATCGAATTAAAACTCGATGTGCCCCCAATGAATCTTGTGAGATCTAGTCCATTGGCGTAGACAATGTCATGAGTTATTCTGCTACTTGTCAGTATAGCTAGATTCTGTGTTATAGAGTATACCTGTCAAGAAAATTAAAACACTCAAGATTATCAGTATCATGTAAGGTTATATCCGGATGCTTGGCAAATACCTGCAATTGGTTGAGAATTGTATGTAAACATAATGCAAATAATTCTACCGGTACAAAGGAATAGCAGCCTTTTGTCATACCGCAAGCATTAGTTTCTTATATACAATCTCCGGAAGGTACGCTAAGGTTGTACCACTATCAATAAATGTACCTTTCATTTCGGCCGTTTCAAAAATATTGGCTGGTAGCTGAAGGGTTGTGCCGCCAACATCGATCATCTTGAGGTTCACAAGGTAAAGTATCCAGCTATATATGTGATAGAATCATTAATAGATGTTAGCGTGTGTTTTGTGTGAGTGGACGCAAAAGTTTTAGTTGCCTTATTGACTTTAACTTTCACGAGATGTGTATATACATATGAGAAATATTCAAAAAGAAAGCTATACATGTTCCCTTAAATTTGTAAACGCATGCTTTGACGTCAGTTATTATTATACATATTTGAAATTGATACTATAGCATTAGGTCAGTGGAAACAAGAATATAACCAAACATAGCTATGTTGTTTATGGCCTTTGTGGTGTAACCACATGACCAGGTTAATTACACGCGCAAAGATATGTATGCTAAAAAAAAAAGGAAGAGAGGAAACTTAAAAACGAAGATAAAAGGCATATGTTCACTATACTACACACATTGATATTAGTTATCTGCATTCATCTTACTTGGAATGAAGATCCAACAGGGGCGATGGATAGCCAAGATCAAGTACTAATGTATAATTGCATATAAATAATTTTAAGAAAAAATGGTTAAGACTGTAGCGATTCCAGCCTAAGAGCACCCTTCAGTCCATGGCAAAGACTACAAAAATAAAATTTTACATAGCTCTGTGCATTGTAAACATGGGAACATAGCGCTTAAAAAATCACTCAAGAACATTAACGTACATATGATTTTCTTCACTAATTTTGTACCAGAAATATACCACTGTACACACTTCATGTTTTAGTGGATAAATTAATGTTAACCTAGTATTATCAACGTAAAAGGATTTGGAAAATTTATAAGATGCTAGAATCAAGGTAAAAATATCTATATTTAAAGCAGACCCAGATTACATTGTGAGCATAAAAGAAACAAAAATATGATAGAAGCACCAAGTTAACTCACCTATTCTGTACTAAAGGTGTTGTTTTTACTTTTGGTTCCACCACTTCCCCTATAGCAAAAATTCCACCTCCATTTCTGGAATCGAGGCAATGCGAAAATATTTTCTTTGTCTTCCCAGCGGCAGCTAATTGCGATAGCATTGTGTTATTTGCATTGGCAAACCCAATAATTCCATCAACTGCTAATTCCGGAGTGTTTAAACTTCCAGATTGTTGTAAACCACACCTACAGGGACAGGGGAGCCATTTATCCTTCCACTCCACAAAACTTTGGTTTATAAAATTCAAATTCGCTGCAGCACACCGTTATTCTGCAACATCATGCTCATTAATTGTAGGTTTTCGTGCTTACTTTGTGATGAAGATTGTTTACCAAGAGAAAAGTTGGATACCTTTCTTACCTGGAAAATGATGAGGACACAACTAGCTCGGATATAACCATGACTACCTTATATATTAATAAACCAAAGGTGCATATGTTCTATATTAGATTTACTTGTTATATATTTGAACAAACGTTGCTACACAATGAGTTTTGTGTGTTCTCGTTTGCAGAGTTACTTGCTTGGGTCAAGGAAAAGAAACCAAGCGTAAGGAATGCATGGATGACCAAAGAAGTTGATTGGGGACCAAACCAAGATCTGCACAGTCTACTTCTACCTCACCACATCACTTTTGGTCCATAGAAGACAAGACATAAAGTTCTACACGTTTTGGATTCGGATTCAGGCTTCCTGACAGCATCAACTTCAAACGGACCTAGCCGCTAATCTAGAAGGAATTTTGAGACCCATGAGTACTTGTTGCAAAGCATATGGAGTCTATTTTCAGTTGGTTTTGCTTAGATTATTCTGTGAAAAATAGTTTCGCCGCTAGATCAGTTTGTAAGACCCCAACTTGTGAGCTTAATCATTAATCTTCAATTTTGGTTATATTCTTCCTTGTTCTTGTTTGTGTTATTCGATTCGCAAACAGGGATTAACCTTCTTGGCAAGGTCAATCGCGTTTCGATACGGTTGATAACCAGAGGAGACGTGGTGCTGCATTGCAGGGCTCAGGAGCATGCTCGTTCAAGAAGCCGAATCGAATTATGTCGTGACTCCACCCAAATCGACTGTCTATCATAACCTTTCGGAAGATCGGGAACCCTGGTCCACATCAAGTGCTATCCAGAGCTTTTGGAGAAAATTCCATAGGCCACATATCAACTTCGTTTGAGCTGTTACTTTGTGGTGTGCCTATTTTCATGCTCCTGGATAAGAAAAAATAAAAGAAAAAAAAGGAAAAGTTGATTTACACTAGTGCACTGAGCTCACGATGTGCTCCATTGAGCTTTTCAGCCTTGCGTGGTCTTACCGTTTTTGCTGAAACTCACCAAAGTTTGCCTTGTCAGTCCTTCCTTTGTTGTTTACCAGTGTCATATTCATGTAGCCATCCTTGTTACCACTACTATTCTAGGACACGAGTAGACCAGCAACTAAGGGCAAATAACTTGGGATTTTTATTCAGCATTACTATCTATCACGGAATTGTGTACCACTCACATATTTTGGCCTTCCTAGCTACACATACTACTTCTGGACAAAACAGGTTCTTCACCCTTGCAATTGTTGGCTACCTCTTCTAGGTATCCTTTTGTTTTGCTGGTAAGAACCTTATAAGAGATTGGTGAGGTGCTCCTTGTTGCTGAGTTGTTGAGAGGCACCACTACACCTGCGTAGTAGATTATTAGGGGTAACCTTCACCATTTGTTGTTTTGGTGTTTAAATTGGCAGGTGATAACGATAAGTCTCCTCAGGGATTCAAGGAATGTGTCAGTCAAGAGGAAGTACATACGGTTCTAGAGAATGCGCGAAAAGAGATGAAGGAGACAGTCACCAAGACGGTCACCAAGGCCCTCATTGAACTCCACTTCGGGGGCGCCATAGAAGAGATGACCAAACACGTTGCTGCATTGGAGACGCGTCAGCCATCCAATGAAGAAGTGAGCGGCAGCAAATCCGGTGACCAGCCATCCAATTAAGAACAGGACACGGTGTATGATTCTAATGGCAATGTAGACAGCAAGCACGACTACGATGTCAACTTTGCACAAACATGACAGGTATGGGTGGCGCTCAAAATCAGCAACACCAACAAGGTACATTAATAAGGTGCCCGATGATCCTTATGCTAAGGTTATGTTTAAAATACCATCTTTTTGGGGTTATTATGATGCTGAGAAATACCTTGTTTGGGAGATGACAATAGAGGAGAAGTTCAGTGCCCATCTTGTGCCTGAGCAACATAGAGTTAGACAAGCTACTAGTGAGTTTAACGATTTTGCTATTATTTGGTGGACTGGGTTAGCTGCAAAGACAACTTTACCTACTACTTGAGAAGAACTTAAAGGTAGCTATGTGCGATGGATTTGTCCCACCATCTTATCATAGAGATTTAAGCAAGAAACTGATGCGTTTAGAACAAGGCGATAAATCTGTATAGGATTACTATGATGAGCTACAAAAGGGATTGATGCGATGTAGCATAGTGGAGGGAACCGATGATTTTATTTGTCGTTTTTACTCGGGATTAAAGCGCGAAATTCAGGACATAGTTGAATATAAGGAATTTAACACCGTCTACCAGTTGTTTCAGTTTGCTATGCTTGCAGAGAAGAAATTGCAGGGATGTGATCAAAGGTCAAGAACAAGGCGAGCACATACACGCCACGCGTGACGCCATCTTCGGGGCAGCCCAAGACCACCTCTTTCCGGGCACCCCCACCAACGAGCAAGCGACCAGTTGCGTCCAGAGTTTTTGCAGCGCCAAAACCACCTCCCCCACGACCTGTAGATTCAGATAAAGGTTCTTCATAGGTACCCGCCAAGAGTGCCTCATCTGTCGCTTTGACGGGATGCACGCCCAGCATTTAGTGCCACCGCTGCCATGGAGTTGGCCATGTGCAGAAGTATTGACCTAGTCAACAGGCATACGTTGCTATGGAAGATGGCTACATCAGCACCTTCGACGTTGAAGATGGTGAGGAGGAAGAGAAGAAAGATGAAGAGAAAAAAGAACTATCTATAGCACCATAGATGCTTGAAGAGTGTTCAATTGACCATGCACCTATAATTTATGATGATAATAAAGGTAAAGATAATGGTGCTACAACTACTCAAGGTATGCATAATTATGATGTACCAATTATGTCCACTACTTATGCTACGTTAGAGCAACCCATAGTGGAAACAATTGTTGAAATACCTTTGTCACAAAACAATTTGCTTGATGTTTCTTGTGATAAAGAAGAGTTGTGCGATGCTTCACTTATATCCATGCCACAACTAGTGAATGAACATGTTAATTTTATAGTAGAACCACCATGTGTTGAGTTTAAACATGCTATTCACATTGCTAGCAAGAATGAACAGCTTAAATTGCTATCTTCTTTAAATACTTGGGGATATATTCAATTCCATGATTTTTGTCCATTCAACTGTTTAGAGAAAAAAAATTATTTGCTAGATCTGAATTGCCATATCTATATGATGTGATTTTTCATATTATTAGCAATTATAATAGTAAAAGAGAATATAATGTGCATCAAGTATATATTTGTTCGAATTTGACTATCCCTCCTTTTCATCATGAGATGTATTGTCTAGAGAACCGCATGCGTATAAGTAATACTCTATCTAATTCCTCTAGTTGTTTAAATGAGTTACAGGTTGGTTTGCAAGAAGAGGAGTGTGTTTACACCCAAATTTTGCCACCTAGGATCAAATAGGAAAAAATGCCAAAGTTTGGAGCTCTGCCAGTTTCCTCCAGAGAGGGCCGGTCTGGCCGCCATATGTGGGTCGGTCAAGCCGCCGCCCTGCGGGCCGGTCAGACCAGCGGTATTTTGCTAGTCTGACCGGCAGAGTCCGAGTCAGACTCCATTTTCATTGGGTCTCGGGTTTCCTTGCTTGGGAAGGCATGTTTCGGGTTTCCATTGGTTTCTATCCTGAGTTGGACGTGGAGGAGGGCCTGTAGAGGGCAAGACCAACGTCTACTTAAGGGACAAGGCCGGTTCAATTGTAAAAAAATAACGTACAATCTACTTGAATCGCTTTTTCAGTATTCCTTTTACTTTTCAGCCATGTTTTCTAGTTTACCCTAGTTTAGTCCATCTTTGTCGATTTGTGCTGTAAATCGTCCGCCATCGCTACGAGAGTGCGATTAGCCCTTTGTAGGTTTGTCCCGTAAACCTTCCGTTTGCCCACGAGACGGGTAGTTATCCTCATATTGATCTAAATCGGTCTAGAGGCTGATTCTGATCTCTAAATCGGCTCCGTCAGCCGGTTTAGCTGTTTTTTTATAAAACCCATCTTGATTTGACCGTTTGGCTAGATCGGTGTGGTTGGCGACTCCATATCACCGCAACACATTTAGGTGTTGAGATCGTCTTTGTCTTCTTACCAAAAAAGTTGCCAATAGAGTGTTGTGGTTTTTCGACTACAAAGATTTTTGGATCCAACCATATGGCCATCAAGAGATGTTCCTCACCGAATGTTGTGATAGATAAAGATAAGTTCAATACGGTTCATGACAAGGTGAAACCGAGGACTGTTTCCAATAAAGAAGGAGAGGATAATGAGGACACAACTAGCTCGGATATAACCATGACTATCTTATATATTAATTAACCAATGGTGCATATGTTCTATATTAGAATTACTTGTTATATATTTGAACAGACGTTGCTACACAATGAGTTTTGTGTGTTTTCTTTTGCAGAGTTACTTGCTTGGGTGAAGGAAAAGAAACCCAGCGTAAAAAATGTATGGATGATCAATGAAGTTGATTGGGCACTAAACCAAGATCTTCTCTAAGTCTACTTCTACCTCACCACGTCACTTTTGGTCCATAGAAGATAAGAGATAAAATTCTATACGTTTTGGATTCGGATTCGGGTCTCCTAATAGTATCTACTTCAAACGGACCTAGCCGCCGATATAGAAGGAATTTAGGGGCACATGAGTACTTGTTGGAAAGCTTATGGAGCCTACTTTCAGATGGTTTTGATTCCATTTCAAAATTCCTACTGAGGTGTCAGGAATCTGCAAAATAAGCCACGTACCTCATTCAGTCCGAATTTGACTTGGGTTTTGGGCCTTGTAATTGTGTCGTGGGCTTAGCCCAACGGGGTGTGCATCCTAGGGCCACCATAGGACGTCCCTAATCATATTTATTTAGTAGCCGTCATCGTTTAGAGTAGGGTTTTGCTTACATTATTCTGTCAAGAACTGTTTCGCCGCTAGATCGGTTTGTAAGACCCCAACTCGTGAGCTTAATCATTCATCTGCAATATTGGTTGTATTCTTTCTTGTTCTTGTTTGTGTTCTTCGATTCACAAACAGGGATTAGCCTTCTCGGCAAGATCAATCACGTTTCGACACGATTGATAACCAGAGCAGATGTGGTGCTGCGATTGCGGGGCTCAAGAGCGTGCTCGTTCAAGAAGTCGGATTGAATTGTGTCACGACTCCGCCCAAATGGACTGTCTATCAGAACCTTTCGGAAGATCGGGATCCCTAGTCCACATCTGAAAACAATTCAATAGATAGAGTAACTATATATTAACAAAAATGCATTGCTATGGGAAAGTTCTGTTGCAGTGGTACAAATGTGTTGTAAAATCTAGAAATAATTGGTTAATATGTCTTCGTGAGAGAGGACATAATTTACACCATAGATCAATCACCAAAGGCTACAAAAAATTTGTTGATATTAATTCAATAGAAAAAAGAATTGGAACATGTATCCATCATTGGGGTTGATGCGGCTCATTGGAAAAGATAAAATTTGGACCCTAGATCTATTATTCATTACCTAGGAGTTGTTGAGGTGACCTGGCTTCAAACAACATTAGAGAGATAACTTGCACAAGAGATCAATCATCCAAAGACTTTAAATAATTGGGGGTGATGTGGCTTCATGAGATGATAAATGATTTACATCACAGGTCAATTATCTATGGACTTCAAATAATTGAATAATGTGGCTTCATGGGAGCAGAAATGATCAATCATCCAAAGGCTACAAATATTTTGGGTGATTTTGCTTCATTGTATAGTTATCCATTGATCAATTATCCAAGGGATATAATAATTAGGGCGATGTAGCTTTATGATAGAACAGGAAAGAGTATGAACTACACTTGTGCCACGTTTTTTCAACTACTTTGCTGGATTATAGCCACAGATTTGCTCAACACCTCTTCTATAACACTTATACTTATTGAACCACTTGTAATAAGCTACTACCTCCTTCCCTAAATGTTTGACGCCGTTGATTTTTTTAAACATGTTTGACCATTCGTCTTATTCAAAAACTTTTGTGAAATATGTAAAACTATATGTATACATAAAAGTATATTTAAGAATAAATCAAATGATAGGAAAAGAATTAATAATTACTTAAATTTTTTGAATAAGACGAATGGTCAAACATATTTAAAAAAGTCAACGGCGTCAAACATTTTGGGATGGAGGGAGTATGTGTTAAGTTTATTTTCTCAAAATATTTAAGTATATCCCTGTAATCACCTAGATAATCCACGAAAATAATCCAGACCATAATCCATTTCAAGTGGAGCCTTAGTGGGCCAACTTATATATAGTACTAGATGATACCTTGCGCGTTGTGGTGGACTATTCCTGTGTGTACCGCAGTTATAAAATTTCAATGTATAGACATGAGAAATCTATACCTATAAAAGCACCTCAGATATGAAAAATGAAATACTTCTTGTAGTGGATGTTTTATAGCATACTACACTAAGTGGTTATTGAATGTTGAGTTACCTCATAATGAATGAAAAATGATAATCGTCGATATTAAATGTCTATTGGATGGTTGTGATGACTCATGAAAATGATCCAATGGGTCTTGTTTTGTGGATGATGTACGGCTCAATGTCTATATCTATATATAGGATATATAGATATAGATTTTGGTCACTGTTTAAAAACCAAAAGAAGTCTGTCAAGGGTATAACTGTGTTTTAAATGATATTTTGGTCATTTTGTAAAAACTACAGACATAATTTCACGTTTTCCTGATGTGATGGCCAAAAAGAAAGAGTATTATTGCACGTAAGATGGCATATTGTTGAACTATTGTCTATCAATGGTATTTTACAATCGATCACTTCAGTTCTAATTCAACAAATTTCACATACAAAAATTTCTTCGATGGACACAACTCACCCGAATGTGAGGCTGGTGTTAGTTGACTGAGTCAGCCCATTCCCAGAGAGTTGATTATAGTGCACAAGATCAGTGACAAAGGCGCCTATTGTTGATCCACCATCAGCATAGGTCGTGATGAATGGACAAAGTAAGCTTGTGTTGCATTCTGGCTGCACATCCCTATCGGGCGAAGTGCAGAACATATCATCACATTTCACCACTTTTGAACTTACTGAGCTCCTAGGGTTATATAATGTCAGCTTTTTCTGCACACAAGAAGATGTACGACAAACCATATTATCATTCAGAATTTCACATCTATAATGTACAAAACCCTAAATGGCAAAAAGAATTTTTGCAAAGTACTGAAAAATAAACTCTAAACCTACCAATATATCGCTCTTGCGAGGGCATTGCTTGCAGGGAATGCAGTTAACCCAAAATGCACTGCTGCCAGTGTCCACCTGCACATAGTATTGCATGGCGGGTGTCCCAATCCTTATCTCTGTGTAGTATAGTCTGTGTCAAACTCTATCAGATCGTAATAAGCCAATCTACCAAGAAGAAACGGATAGAACCAAAGGAAGATTGAAGTATATACCTTGTGCTGGATGTGCTGATGCCACCAAGGCCACCAAGTGAGAAGTCTGCAGCCACAAGGCGACGAAGATGGCGGTTCCTATCGTGGGTTTGTAATGCACCTATGTCACTCCCCTTACACCCATCGCCCATGATAGAGAATTTGTGGCGCACCTGGAATACCCCAATGGCCACAGTACCACGAGTAGAGGATGCTACCAATAGGGCCGAAAGGATTGCTGATAGAAACAAAGGAGCCATCTCTTCAGCAAAGTATGTACCATCCTTTTCCTTTTTGTTTTTATGAAGCTTTAAACAGTAATTCTTGGTTCGTCATCTGGTCCTCATCCGTGGCAGTGGGCTGTTCTATGAGTTTTAATATGAAATGGGGTACGGGCATGGAGCCAAAAAATGCGGGGAGCCGTGAACAGGAAACATCTAAAAGTGGAAGAAGTCAGCAATTGTTCGCTGGGAGAGTCAGGGAATATAGGAAACTACGTGGTTTTTTCGGTTGAGAGTGGAATTGTGCATGGGGCTACGGGCATTATGCAGGCCATCCATTATGTTTGCAATTTTTGCACCTATTTTGAGAAAGGCTCCCATGTCTAAGCTTCTTATTTTTAATTATGGCTATGAAAATGCCATGCATGACTCTCTTTCTTTTTGGGAAAGAAACTGCTAATCTATGATAACTAAAGGGTAGTGATTGGCTGCCTAAACTAAAATCTAAAAGTATTACTGCGTAGTCTATGAAGTTAGAAAACTAATCCCAAAAAAACTATGATCCTGGCAATCTGACTACCTCAACTGCTAGTTGGAGAGTGGCTTGGCTACCTGGACTGCTCAATTCTGTTCAGACCATCAGCCTAGTTACCATAGACTTGATGAGAAAAACTAATTTTCTATATCACACCATGCCCCAAAAATTCACAAACCAGAATTCCAAGCAAAATGTGCATTAAACCACTATCTAGGAACAGCTAGGGTAGTTGAACTAAGCATGGCTAAGCAATTCCTAATCCAACATCTAGTCATGTTACATCCCAAGTTAACAAAGGGATAAGGTACAAAAATAATAGGGCTGAGAACAGTAGGTACAACATCCCATTTAGTAACATTATAAAACAATGCATAACTTAAAGGAAAACATAGAGCATTTGCAATATGGGATCAATATGTTCAAGTGACAAGCATGACTTGCCTTGCTCTGCGGCTAGAGGGACCTTGGCGACTATCTTGAAATACACCGGAGCATTGGGAGAGCTGGAATCTATGTGACATACAAGGCAAACAATACAAATAGGCTATAAGACTACTAAAACAGAGAACAAAACCATTTTTAATGAATTCTTCGCATTTTTCTTGATTTACTGAGACTTGAATGGGCTTAAATGGAGCACGAATGAATTTTTCCATGAAATTTAGAAGGCTATCTGTGTTTTTACTATAAACAAAAAAGGCCTTGATCAATTTATTGCGCAATAAAGGTCCTAGATGATGTCATCGGAGAGGGTGGTGCTGATAGGTGGGCCCCACATGTCAAAGGCTCACAGGTCATAGGCTCATGGTGAACCAAGTCCATGGAACCGGGGGATGGCAGCACCACATGGCGTCGACGTGGTGGCCATGTGGATGGCCTCGCGGGCGGCAGCCGAATGGCCCCGATCTACCGAGTGGTAGATCGGATGGCGATACACGGGCACCTGCTTGAGCCAGCCCGGCGGGCATGGCGCACGGCGGCGCTAGTGCGGAGCAGGCAGCGACAACCGGCGGCAAGGGGCGGCGTGCGACGGCACCGCAGCTAGCGGTGGCACCATGGCGACATGGAACCGCGATGCGACGGCAGCGCGCAAGCGGCTAGCGGCGGAGCGACAAAAAGAGAGGAGAGGAAGGGGAGGGCCTCACCGATCACGAACAAGGATGGCGAGTGACGAAGGGAGGTCGGCGAACGGCAGACGACGTCAGGAGAGACCTAGGGAACACAATGAGAGGGGTTAGAGGGAGATTAGAGGTCCGCGGCGAGCTAGGGTGCCGACCGAAGGCAGCGGCCATGGAGAGCTCACCGGCGCGAGGGGAGGAGTGGGCTCCGGCGACGAAATTTGACGGCGGAGGGGTGGACTATGTGGCCCTTGGGTTTGCGAACCCGACAGTGTCGACGGCATGGCCCGGCACGATAGCTAGCAGCGGTTAGCGGCGACCGGAGTGCAAGAAAAGCGGTGGTAAGTGGGTGAGATGGCGCTAGAGCAGAGGAAGGCATGAGAGCGATCAGCGGAAAAAGGAAAAAGGGAGAGGAGGAGGAGGGATCCATTTATATAGGGGCGGGAGGTCAGGAACGGCCGGGAGTGGCGCGGATTCACCGGCGAAGTGGGGGAGGTACGAGAGGAGAGAGAGGTGGGATTCAAAACTTGAATCCTAGCCGTCTCCAGCGCAGGCGTGGGCCGGAGAGGGTGTAGTGGGGTGCGGGGAGTGGGTGGCGTGCGCGGGGCGAGGCCATTGTGGTGCGGGGGAGGCAGGATGTGGCCCTGGAACAGCGGGAGCGGCGGTTGTGGGAGGCGGCGGCAGCATCCGAGGTTGTAGGAGGACCCGATAGATGGGCCCCACTTGTCGACAACCCCAGGAGACAGAAGAGGGGGCGCGTGGGCTGTTGGGCCTCGGCCTGAGGCCAGCCCAGTGAAGGGGCGCCGGAGGGAAATGGGCCGAAGGCCCAATAAGAAGTAAAAAGGGAGGAAAATGAAAAAGAAAAAGGGAAAAAGGAATTTCCAGGGATTCTTTAATGCTTGTGCTCGATTTAAATTGATTAGAATTATCTCCAAAGTTCTGAAAATTCCACTAAAAATCATGTTAGCCTATTTTGACATGTAGAACTCAAGAAAAATTCCACATGCCATTTTTGATTATTATTTGCATTTATTACTTTAGAGTTTCTCTCTTGCCATTAAACAATTAATTTTCTTACAACAATTTATTAAATTATTTTAGGCTTGGGAGAAGAACTTCAGGGTGTGACAATATCCTAACCTTATTGCAATCAGTTATCATTATTCGTAAAACAAACTAATATATGCAATAACAGTTTAAGTAATAATTGTTAGCGTGTAAATTTATTAACTACAATCTTGATAGATCTAACCTAACTCAGACAATATACACTGGTAGAGAAGTGGTTTGTAGTCCTGGTTTGCAACCCCAATTAGTCCTGGGTTGCATACCAGGACTACGAATCCTGGACTAAAGATCACTATCTTAAGTACCAGTTGAAATAATCAGGAGCAAAAAAGCATTAACACCAACTGGGACTAAAGATAGTAGTGCCACGTGAATGGAAACGCCACCGCCCTCCCCGCACGATGGCCGCGCCGGCCTCTGTCGCCTGCCACCGCCACGCACCGCCCTGCACACGCGACGGGCGTGCCGGCCACTGCCGCCTGCCACCGCCGAGCGCCGACCTCCGTGACGTAGAGGGAAAGCGGAAGGGGAGGAGGGAATCAGAGGAGGAGGAGGAGGAGGAGGAGGAGGAGAAGGAGATCTCGAGAAGGAGTGGAGGAGGAAAGGGGAAAAGGAGGAGCGGCGTGCGCGCAGGTGGTGCTCGTGTAGATAAAGGAAGAGGGAGAGAGAGCAAGAGATGCCTAAGATGTGGGAGAGAGATATTTAGTCCTGGTTGATCTTTAGTCCCAGTTGGTATCACCCAACCGGGAGTAAAGTTCGTTGACCGTGTGACATGGTCTGACAGTTATTGAACCAAGACTAAAAATGATCTTTCATCCCGGTTCCCAGTTGTTGTTACCAACCAGGATGAAAGATCAAAAAGTATCCCTGGGCTTTTGAACCGGGAGTAAAGATATTTTTTAGTCCTGGTTCCTATTCTAACTAGGGCTAATGTGGTTTTTTGCGTAACCAAGTAAAAATGGTTTCTCCATTAGTGATAAGATTGACAGTAAGAATGATAGTAACTTAACTGCTTATAACATATTATGTATACTAACCGATAAAGTAGATTAAAGTATGACAAACAGACACCTTATCGGCTGAAACTCCGACAACACTATGGCAAGTACTTATCAACTTGAGCAAATTTAACTAACAAATTATAACCTGAAAGATTGGACTTAACCAAGGCAGTTCAAGATTAATAATAAGTTTGATAGATTTAAGCTAGCTGATTAATTATTTTGATAGTGCTTGATATAAAAACCCTAACTCTGATAGTAAAACAATAAATGACAGACCCGTCACATCAGATAGGCAACACATGCAAAGACTGAATAAGTATATCTGACTTAACCAAGAAAGTACTAGTCGGACCAATACAAACGACGTTAATAGAACTTACCTTTTCACGAAGATCGAAACCTAACTAGGGTGGCGATGCATCAAAACCTAACTAGGGTGGCAATGCATCCAAAAAGTGATTTGATGCATCCAAAAAGTGATTATTGAACTGTTGTTATTTTACGAAGACCCTCAGAGTACATAGTTATACCAATAGGCTAAACTAAGTCCGACCCTATTACGATCGGATTGATTCAGGACTCTATCCTAAACAACGAAACTACTGATAATATCACCAACTCAGACACCACCCCGATCGGCTGGCATGTAACAAAAGGAACTAACCAAGTTTGATTCTAATACATCTTCATGGGCTAAAAACTCTATATATAAAAATAGAAAACAAAAAACCTTCCTTATTATGCAAGTAACTACAAAAACCTGGATAAACTTGCCAACCGAATCAACTAAAATCACGTCATGAATTTCATGTTTGACACGGTCTTGACTAACGGAAATTGCCAAATTTTGCCGTTAACAGGTGTATACATAGATCTATCACAACCGTAGCATAGAAAAGCATAAAAAACAAAAAAAAAGTTACACATGGTGCTTCTACAATTTTGCAAGCATAGATCCATCACAATTAAGGGCTATAAAAATATAAAACAAAATTCATAACAACAGAGGGAATGCATGGATCTAACCATTCTAGAAAAGTCAACCACAGATTTCAAGTTCAAAATCTCCACCCCCCCTATTATTTGCATGTTGTTGGAGAGAGAAACTTTGGGTGAACTGAATAGGGCTTGGAAAAGTAGATGGTTTTATTGGTAAATTATCCTAGGCGGATGACTTAAGGTGTCACCTGCGAATAAATGTCTTCGCATGCAGAGCTCTTAATTCATCCGCCTGGGATACTACACTATTTTCCAAAGCTCTTAATTCGTCTGCCAGGGATACTGCACTATTTTCCAAAGCGGACGTTGTAAGCCTCTGCCTATGAAGATATATCTTCGTAGGTGGCACCTTAGGAAATCCACATGAGAAGATGTATCTTCGTAGGCGGGCGGCCATCTCACCCCCGCCACCCCCCCCCCCCCCTATTGCAAGCGGATGTTTGGTGCCAAAAATCACACCCGCCTGCTTAATGAAAATCACCTTGTCTGTGAACATCGTTTTCCGTATGGTAATACTATCAATCTCTTCCAGTTTCTTAAGTTTTGCGTTTATGTCCAGTCTTGGTATTAACTTGTGATTCTTCGTTTTGCAGTAGTTTTGTTCAAGTTTAATCCATCCAAAATTTTTATAATATTTCATACATCGGATTTGGAAGGATTCGAGTATTTTTTTTTTCTTGATACATTATAATTTGGCTTAAGTTTGACATTTAGTTCACATTTACTGAAATTCTGAGATAGCTGGCTTTTGAGGGTGTTTTCCCTTAAACCATTTATTAGTTTGCAAACCCTTTGGTAGAGTTGTTTCTGGGTTAGTGTTTGATAAAAATTTGTATTAAAATTTATCGAATAAATATTTCAAATAACAAACATCAATGTGTATTAATAAAAAAATATTTTGGCACATGGAGCGAGATTGTATGATATCTGGGCCCAAAATTATCAATCTATAAACGTGTCCGAATATACCCAATAATTGGACTCGTTCTTTTCGAATAGAAAATGTTGGTGAAAACAGATTTTAAATTTGATGCACAGTTTAAAGTTTTCAGGCGTTCAAATAAGAGAGTTTGACTAGTATTAGTTGCTCGGTTGGAAACGATCGCGTGTATTACGCTGATTATCTCCAGCGAGAAGAAATTAAAAAAACAAATGCAGGGTCCACTGTCATTAGCAGTAATACGCGACTTTCTTTAGCAATCGGGTGGATATGCTCCTCCGTGCGTGTTATGCAGGTAATCAACGCGTGATTTCGCTGGCTTTGTGCTAGAATCTCGGAAGGGATTAGGCCAGGCTGCCATCGCCTCTGCCTTTTTAAAAGGCGCAGTAGACGGAGAGACGGAGACTCGAGAAAATACACAGCGACTAGAAAAACAGAGAGACTCGCTCCTGAGAAATCACAGCCAATCCATGCGCGCGCGCAGTGGAGATCAAACATCCCTTGTCGTCAAGCTGATCTCGCAGGCGGAGATGATCGTGTGCTAGAGTAAATTCCCTGTATGCACCTCTCAAAACTGACTCAATCCCTTTCATGCCCTCTAATTTTGACCAATCCCTTGTGTGTCCTCCAGATTTTGCTGTGATCACTCCTATGTCCCTAGCGTTAGTTCTCACAGCATTGACCAGTTAATGTACCTGGAAATATCCATTATACCTTTAAGAGTCACAATATGACCAAGCTTTTTAACCAAGGTTGTCATTACGCTAATTTTCTAATGATAATGGGGAAAGGCACACACTAAGCACATGTCACCACGGGAGGAACGACAGCGACAGCCGCGAAAGGACAGCATGTGCGTCCAGGGGAGATGAGAGATTGGAGATTATTTGGGGATTTTTCACTGTTGCTGGCTTGCTGGTTGCTACCTAGGGTTTCGTTGGGCATTTTGGTCTTTTTTAAATTACTGACAATGGCCCTGTTTGGAGAACTAACCAAGAGTTATTTTGAGAGCTATTTTTTAACACAAGGAAATAGCCCTCTAATAAAACAGCCCTAAGTTGTTTGGATTCAATGGTTTAAAACAGTCCTAAGTTATTTGGATTCAATGGTTATTTTGATAGCTATTTGGCCTTTAATGTACCTTCCCATGGAGAGAGATAGAGAGAAGACACTTTTTCAATGGGCTCCACCTGAAATAGCCCCAATTAGCACCCCTTGAGTGGGATAGTTTTTTTGGTGGGTTATTTCCAAATAGCCCTCAGCTCACCCTTTTGGATCTTTTTGGACTATTTGGGCTATTTGAGGGAGGGCTAAAAAATATCCCTTGGATCTAAACAGGGCGAATGTAATAGATGTATACATTAATAGATCTAACATATGTCTAACGGTAGGGACATGGGAGGGAACACAGTAAAATGTCGAGGGTACACAGGGGATTGGTCAAAACTGGAGGGCATGGAAGGGATTGAGTAAGTTTTGAGGTATATACAAGGAATTTATCATTGTGCTAGGTCTCCCTTCTAGAAATCGGATCAACTGGAGCGATCTAGAAATCGGATCTCCCTTCTTTCTCGAATGCAAACTTGGGTATGTCTAATCTGCAGATTGTACTATCCTTGTATTTTTCTAATCAAAATACGTGTTTTTAGGAAAATGCTGCGCGCCGGGCGCCCGATGGCAGAAGAAAAAATCAGGCACCCGAGCGCCCGCGCATTCAGCCGGTCCTCCTTCAAATAGTTTTAAAACGATTTTTCTCCTAAACTAATTATCCAATTTACGATCCGATCACACCGTTGTATTTGTTGCAATTAAATCTTTACAACAAGACCACACACGATTACGTTTCGACAAAAAAATATTTTAGCTTTTTTATTGATATTTTTTGAATGTTGCATAGGATCTCTTTTGATGTTTCAACCCGTACTTTTACGATGTTTCAGCTAGTGTATTCATGATGTTTTACTATGTACGGATCAAATGTTGCAGTGGATTTTGACATTATGGAATGCGCCATTGCAACAAAAAATCCACATATTTTGGAAACTCTCTATTAAGGGAATTTGGTTTATTTTTTGTTGCACCAAAAATGTTTCACCTAGTGTACTCACAATGTTTCACTATGTATAGATCTAATGTTGCATTGAACGAAACATTCCATTGCAACAAAAAAACCCACATATTTTGGAAACCCCTATTAAGGGAATTTGGTTTATTTTTTGTTCCACCGAAAAATGTTTCACCTAGTGTACTCACAATGTTTTACTATGTATAGATCTAATGTTGCAGTGAACTGAAACATTTTTTCGCTATTTGTTGAAACATTGTTTTTATATAAGGTGTAACAACACCCGATTTAAACGAGTGAAACATTTTCTATCTATTTAGTGAAACAATTCCGATATATCTGATGGAGTGTCGTGCACCATTTAAAAATAATTCAATTATAAGCTAATTTTTTTTCGTCGGAATATATCCATGTGTGTTCTTATTTTAAAGATTTAATTACAACGAATTTAATGGTGCAATCGGATCATGATTTGGATAAGTAATTTAAGAGAAAAATCAGTTTAAAATAGTTTTGCACGTAAGCGCCCGATTTAAATCTGCTCCTGTCGGGCGCCCGACGGAGAGTCACGTCCGTCTTTTTACGTTGCACATGCCGGGAGCGAGTCCACTGGCAGATCTGTATATATAGATCCCAATCATCACACGTAACTGCAATTTGGAGACTGAAGTGACTCACACGCGCCATTGCATGATCAACTCGACTCCTCGTTTTTCACCGCCCCCGCAACTCCTCTTTTTTCACCACCCCTGCTGCCCGTTGCCCGCAACAGGAGAGCGAAGCAAGTCCACGAGGCACCTCGACTCCGCGAGCGCCGCCCGCGCCTGCCTTCGCCCACGCCCACCGCTGCTCGCCGCCGCCGCCTGAGATAAGACGATGAGTTCGTTGTCCGCCATGCGCCCGCGTCGCGTGCCCACTTCTCTGACTCTCCCTCCGTCTCAGCGTCCTCGGCGGCCGGCGAGCCGGCGACCGCGCCCATTACTCCTCTCGTCGATCGTCATCATCAACAAATGAGTCATGCTGTCACGAGCGTCGAGCGATAGCGTCTCAGCCTCAACGGCCGAGCGACGACCGCCATCGACACTCGACCGTCGAGTCGTCGACCCCGCTTCTGACCATCGAATCAACGATCGGTGACTCGGCGCGGTGGATGGCATGGCATTGTGTATCGGAATCGGAGGCCGCTGGACGACTTCTGTTTTAGGTCTTCTACTTGTGTAGACTTTTCAATTTTCAGTTTTAAATTTTAATTCTTATGCGTTGTGAGATTAAATTGTACTACTATATTGTAGATTGCTAACTGTTGAGACATGAAGAAAGATGGAGATATTGCATCCATTTTTAAAAAATATACAACAAAGAAGAATACTTCTAAATTGTCTTCTTCCTCGATTGTGGTAAAGGAAACACACTGAAGAGCAAGACGTCAAGGTATATGTTTGATCTATTATATTATCTATACTTGTATGGTATTTATTAACATTGTTACATTTACGATATTTAGAAAAGATTTTTAAGTAGGACCACATATCCTAAATTCTAGAGGAGCGAGTCCCAAATTCCTGAAGATGAAACATCCTCCGTACAAAATAAGCAAGATGCAAGGAGAAGTGGAGATTAAAAATACATAATTGACTCTATGTCCGAGACCGATGAGACCAGACGATGCATTGGCTAAAGCTGACAAAGCTATGGCCACCACATTTTTCTATTATAGACAAAATTATGGCCGAGCGCTAGCAATGCCAGGTCGCTATATTATTTATACGTCCAAACAAACAGTAACAGATGCACCGTTGCTAGGCACCAACGAGGCAAAAGTCATCCCCTCATTCCGACACCTGTTTCATATACCGATGTAATAATAACGTATCGATCATGACCGGGTTTGGCAAAACAAAGCCACTCATTCTACATACACCATTAAATCCGCACCAACCTCAACCTTCGGCGAGCAAATAATTTGGAAGACCATGATCACAAGTGCAACTTAATCAGAGGTGTTCCATAGGCACTGGAACTTAGCGGACTGAACGTAATCTCCAGTCAGTGTACCTTTCTATTAAGTATCCTCGTGAAGGCAACATGAGAACTCCTGCAGGAGCCCTCCTATTTTTTTATACATTCATGTTCATCAATCGTGATTAATAAAATATACAGGGTTTCTCTATTTCCGTGTGTTCGTTATTTTGTTTTAATCAAACAATTTGTATTGTATATTTTGTCAAATTTTGAGATCGATCCAACGATTGGTTTCGAAAAAACACATATTTTTAAAGAAGTATTGACTTATTTTTAGACCGATGGTCAGACCATCCAGGTCTCAATCAAACCGACCCTAGAAGGTTGGATAGGCTGCTCGACGTGTGTTCTATTGGCTTTTGAGATTGGGTGTGTTTTAATCTATCAAAGTTTGATTATTATACTTATGCTCACATAATCTACCATGCATCTCGTTTTGTAGGCTTAGTTAATTGTATTCGAACCTACACAAATACTATGTTTAACCATTTCAATTCATGGATTTCCCGTGGAAGTGATGAAATGAAAGTAATTCCCATTCTGGTCGCATGGAGAGGCTAAGAAATTGTATTGTCGATGCATGTATAAATCCGTGAAGTATTAAATGTTTGTAGTAAGCGTAATTGTTGGATCCAATACTTGTTGGCACTAGGATATGATGCACGGTAAATGGAGTCATGTAATCACGACTTCACTAGCACAAATTTTGTGCTAGCCCCCTATACAATTCTACTGTTCATACTATATACTCCCCCCATTCTAAAATATAAGCATTTTTAGCATAGTAACAAGTCAAATATTTTTAACTTTGATTATTAATAGAAAAAAAATTAATCATATAAAATTGATGTTACTAGATTTATTATTAAACAAATTATCATCGTATGCAACTCTTTTTTTAAAACATTTTTCTTTTATAGATATTATTGGTTAAAGTAGCATATCGGAAACCATGTCAGAGTCTAAAAACGATTATATTTTGAAAGAGGGAGTATTTATCAGTGTATAGCATGTGTACACATAACCATTGGATAAATGAAATGGAGCTGTGGTGCATGCACACCTGGCGAGATACATCGAATGGACTCTAGCCAATCGACAAAACACACTAATGTTCAATCCCGTAGGAAAACTAGAACAGGAGAATTCCATATGAAAATTCATTATTGTTTCATATCAAGACAGATATAGTGGAATAATATCTTCTATGCAAATCAAATACAGATCTTATCAGGAAAGGAATTGGAATCATAATAATTGGGTGAAAATAGAGCGTACGTTGTGTTAGAAAAGTAGAAAGTTCGACACCTTTGTAACCAACAACATAACCAGGGGCATCGGCCATTGAATTCTCCATCCCGAAGAATGGTAACCTCCTTGAACAGTGTATATTGCTCCTGTCTTTTCGTCCTTAATTTTAATGCTAGAGGAACCTAGAAACGAAGAAACAAGTCAATTACACATAAATTAAATTAGTTAACAAGTCATTAGATATTATTTCCTCTATCCCATAATATAATATTTGTGCGCAATTTAAGATTTAATTTTTAAAAAACATTTAACTAACAATTAATATAACATGAATTGAATTTTATTTGCTGAAAATAATATCATTCGATTAACATTTGAATTTAGGTTATATTTCTGTTGGTATAATACAATATGAGAAAATATATGCTAAAAATTAATTTTGGAGACCGTACCGAGTTTGATTATACCTCATATTATATAAGCTAAAATATAGATAAATGACACACTAGTAAAGATTAGGAAAGAAATACGAGCCTACGTAAATGACGGCAAATGTATTATCCCCCTCCCGCTCAACTTTCCAGCCGTGCATGCCTTCACTCTTTTGTATGGCCACTAATCCTTATCTCCTGGGGATGGAGTGCGAACAGCGGACAGTAGTTGACGGACAGCAATGACAGCGGCGGCAGCGGTTCCAGTGACTACAGCTTTGGTGGTGGCATTGGTGATTGCGATGGCAGCAGCTAGTTACATGTGCTAATGCTGATGGATAATCACATTTTATGAAAGGACATGTCATGCTTTGTGTGACGAACAAGTGATTTAATTATGAGCAAATCACTGAAGATTAAATCAATTTCTTAGAGATAAGGAACAATCTATAGGAAAATTATAAAATATTAAATTTCCAAAACCTAGGAAATTAAAGCAGAATATAAGATGTGAATGGTTCAAATATAAAACCTAGTTAGGAACTTCCGATGTTCAAATTGGAAGTTCAGATTGTATTAGCACTATCAAACGGTGAGCTCTTTATGATCCCAAAAGTCAGAAGTTTCCACAAGTTCCAATCAGTACTTCCGGTTTTTCTTAATGTTATTAATTAAATGCTGTATTTCTGCACAAATTTCTTCTTCCAACCCATCAAGGAATTAGAACTAGGTGGAAGTGCACCTGCAATTTTTTTTTATCAGAGACAAGTTCTGATTTTGCCCTGCGATTTCTTCAAATTGCTATACAGGCCAACTGCTACCTGTGTCATCACTGAGCTCCAGTTCGCACCAATATACCCAAGAGATTTCTCATCTGAATATGATTATTGGAGCGTTGTTGGTCGTGCCTAAAATTTGGGAGAGGGTTTTGGTACCTGTTAGAGAGCTTTGTTTTTTATTTATACCAAAGAGTAAATCTCACTTAACCACGAATATTATTATGATCTAAGTTGTACAAAATCACACGATTTTTGTCATGTAGCACGTAACTTTAGATATTCTGGCCATAAAGTTTCACAAAACCACAGTATTGATCATTTTGACTTTGATCAACCACACTTTTAAGTTCTACAATCACATCTTAATTAACTTTATGAGTGTTTTATCCATTATATAAATGTTATATGCACGTAAGTAAAGCTTTTTTAAATATGAATATAGGAGTATACAAAATTGGGTTTTCTAAAATTTTAGAACTATAATTTATAATTTTTGAAGTTATATGTCATGTACTAAGATTCTTATGGTTTTGTGCAACTTGGACCATATATAATAGGAGGGGTTTTATGAAATTTAACTTTTGGGAACATGTTTATAGGACTCTTGGAGATGTAGTAGCTTTTCTTTCCCTAGTCTTATTGTATTCTGCGAACCTTATGTACGAAACAAAAATGTAACAGGCTGTGTGTAGTCGACCATCCTTAATCTAAAATCACACTTCTTTTTAGCAATTTTGGAAAATAATTTGATATATGTCGCACAGAAATTGACCTTTCAAAGCATAATTCGGATGGATGATCATGCACCGTACTGTACATGCATTGAGTTAATTGATCTCCATGAAACAGTATATTATATATATGTATTGCATTCTGTCGATCTTTGGATAAAGTCGTGGTGGTTGTTATCAATCGATCGGTTTATTAGATTTTACTATATGCCCCTTTAAATATGTTATAGTGCGCAGCCCGGCCAACCAACCGTGAGCCACCCAGGTCACATTGGGCCTGCTCCACCACAGGTCTAACCGGAGCCACAACTTTAAGTCCTAGGGCTACACAACCCAAAAGACTAGTCTGATGGGTGAGGACCGTCCCCACCTTATAAGTCGTGCTCCCCCATCATTAATTACCGATGTGGGATTAAACCCAACAATCTCCCCCGTCACACATCGGGCCCGACAATCTCCCCCGTCACATCAACCCATGCGACCTCGAAGACTTGTTACCTGGCCTCAGGCCCAACAATCTCCCTCGTCACATCAACCCATGTGACTCCGAAGACTTGTTACCTGGCCTCTCCACCATGTGACCAATGGAAATTGTGCCGGATTCCAAATATGGGCTCTGATACCACTTGTTAGAGTGCGCAACCCAGACCACCAACCGTGGGCCACCTAGGTCACACTGGGCCTGCTCCACCACAGACCCAATCGGAGTCACAACTTTAGGTCCTAGGCCCACACAACCCAAAAGACAAGTCTGATGGGTGAGGACCAACCCCACCTTAAGTCGTGCTCCCCATCATCAATTACCGATATGGGACTAAACCCAATAAAATACATTCCTACAGGATTTATAGAAAGAGAGAGAGGGAGAAAGTTAGTTGCTTTCGTTTATATATATATATATATATATATATATATATATATATATATATATATATATATATACTACAAAATACCCGTGTGTTGCAACGAGTGAAGTCTATTTTAATCATATTATTGTTATATGGTTTAGTTAAGATGAAATTCACTGTGCGAGTTCACTTGGATATATATGTTTTAGAAAATCATGAGCTGCAGTTAGGAGTCCGATTGTCTCAAGTTAGTATCTGATTCTTTATAAATAGATTTCTTATATGATTCCTTTTGTATTACCAAAAAAGTGAATGATCTTAAAAACCGACTCAAATACGGATATGTATTTCCAAAAGCAAACGAACTTAAAAACCGAGTCATACACGGATGACCTACCAAAATACCGATAAAAACATCTTCAAGTTTTATAACCGACTCAAACACGGATGACAGACCGTGGAAACATATTCAATTTTTATAATAGTATATATATATATATATATATCTATAGATATATATATATATAGATATATATATATATAGATATATATATATATATATATAGAAAAATTATTCTATACCCCCCTCCCTCCAACCCACCTCCCCTCCCTCCAAGGGGGCAAAACCCACCCCCCACCTCGGTCAAAGGTCCCCTACCTCGGTCAAACCAGCCTGGTGCTTTCCCCACCACCTCCACTCTTCTCAGCTCTCGTCTCAGAACAACGTAGTAAGGTGATGTTCATCGTGCAGTAACACCATGTCTTACTTGCAGTAACGATACTGAAATATCATCATAATATAGTCATGACGGATCTACTTTTGATAAGCATTTTTTTTCTAACATCATGGTGCAAACGGGTTTTAAAAATAGTGCATGATGTGAGAGATATTACCCTTCAAAGATTGGTTTTTTAAAATTTAACTCTCCACAAGCAGTAATACTATAACATAATTATTACTATTGTCTACTATGTGTTACTGCAACCACATCATATCGTTACTACAAGATATAGTAACGAGTATAAATTGCACAATAACATAGTGTGTTACTGCAATTACTTGATAACGTTACTGCAAGGATATATATAGTAAGAAAAAAAGTGCAGTAACATGTAGAGAGGGGAATTGGCTCGCTTTACTCGTGGGGCAAGGGTAGAGCGAACCTTCAAATATTGGTCTTTTGAAATTTAACTCTCCACAAGTAATAATACTATATCATAAGTGTTACTACTTCCTGTTGTATGTTACTATAATCCCATCACGATGTAGTAACAAAACTTATTACTGCAATTCTTGAATAATGTTACTACACGAACTTTGTGGTAACGTGTACCTGCCATGTAGTAACACTTACACTTTTGTGCAGTAACAAGTATATGGTTAGTATGTATACTTTTAACCCATACATTTTTGTTTCGATTCCTTGTTTACTACAATTTCACCATGATGTTACTACCAAAACTACAGTAACGTCCTATATGTTTTGTAGTAACATATACTTTCACAGTAAATGAAAATTTGAATAGAGGGTGCGTCGGGAGGGTGAGGGGAGAGAGGTAAACCATCAAGTAAATCTCTATGGAATCGTTAAGCAGATGTAACATTAATTTTGTGAAAATTGTGTAGTAACAATAGTTCTTATACGACGTAACAACCTATGTGTTTTGCAGTAACCAAGCATGTTACTATAATTCCGTGATGACTTTACTACGAAAGTGTAACATGATTGATTTGCATCTTTGATGGTGCTAGAATGAATCTACCATAGGTTATTCTTGGTCAAACCCCTATGCGGACACAATGCTCACCTAGTTAAAATTGTGTAGTAACACTAGTGCTAGAGAGCAGTAACGGCTTATGTGTTTTCCAGTAACCAAGCGTGTTACTACAATTCTATAGTGATGTTACTACCACGGTGCTAGAATTAATCTATCATATTTTTGGCTTGAATAATATAAACGATAGGTGATATCCGCAGCAGGATTTAATAGTTAATTTTAATGAAGCTTGAAAACAAATAAGCGTTAAGGTTTAAATAGAAATCTCTACTGGATCAAGTGGTTAGAGTTGCATACTATGAAATAGGAGGGCTGATCGCCGGTTTTTTTATTTTTCCACTAGAAGAGGGAGGACCGACCGCGACAGACCGCTTTTTCTAGAGGAGGGCTGACCGCCGGTTTTTTTATTTTTCCACTAGAAGAGGGAGGACCGACCGCTTTTTCTGGAGGAGGGCTGACCGCCGGTTTTTTTTGGAAGATGAGGCCCATGCCTTATTTCAACACCGGCAACACCAAACCCGTTGCGCTGCCCACTGTTGTGTGCTTCTGTTGTTGTTTTTGCTACTATCAGCCAAGGACATAGGAAAGCTAGGCAAGGAGTAGGATGAAAGGAAATATCGAGCAGAGAAGGACAAGACGAAGAACAAATTTTGAGATTTCTTTCGGTTCTCCAGTTCGATCACGAATCAATGGGTAAACCTCCGGGGAGAGGGCTATGCGTCCGACGTCCGATGCTCTAGGGAAAAATCGGACGCTAACGTCAGCGCCCGATTTACGTGCAAAACTACTTTTAAACTGATTTTTCTCTTAAATTACTTATCCAAATCATGATCCGATTACACCATTAAATTCGTTGCAATTAAATCTTCAAAACAAGACCACATATGGATATATTCCTATGAAAAAAAATTAGCTTATTACTGAATTATTTTTAAATGTTGCATGATGTTCCATCAAGTATATCGGAATTGTTTCACTAAGTAGATCAAAAATGTTTCCCTTGTTTAAATCTGGTGTTGTTTCACCTTATGTAAAAACAATGTTTCAGCAAATAGCAGAAGAATGTTTCAGTTCACTGCAATATTAGATCTATACATAGTGAAACATTATAAGTACACTAGGTGGAACATTTTTCGGTGAAACAAAAAATGAAACGAATTTCTTTAATTGGAGGTTTCCAAAATATGTGGGTTTTTTGGTTGCAATGAAATATTTCAGTTCACTGCAACATTAGATCTATCCATAATGGAACATTGTGAGTGCACTAGGTAAAACATTTTTTGTGAAACAAAATATAAACCAAATTCCCATAATAAAGGGTGTCCAAACTATGTGGGTGATGATTTATTGCAACGGCGCGTTTCACTGCAACATTTGATCCGTACGCAGTGAAACATCATGAGTACACTAGCTGAAACATTGTAAAACTACTGATTGAAACATCAAAAGAGACCACATGCAACATTAAAAAATCAATAAAAAAATTAAAATACTTTTTTATCGAAATATAATCATGTGTGGTTTTGTTGTAAAGATTTAATTGTAACGAATTTAGTGGTGTAATCAGATCGTAGATTAGATAAATAGTTTACGATAAAAAATCTTTTGAAGAAATAAGCAAAGAAAAGATTCTTTGCATGCTGCAGTGGCAGACGACGTCCGATTTTTCTCCACCCGTCGGTCGTCCAGGTGCGAGCATTTTCGTAAACCTCCTGCTGCTAGATGCATAAATTTGAAATAGGAATGGCTATTGGTTGCTAAATAGTTAATCAAATTCATTTTTCCATATAAAGTACTGTTTTGAAATATGGTATTTATTCACAGAGAATTATGATTTGTATTCTAAAAAGAAGTTAGTCCTTTTATTTTTTTTACGGGAGTTAGTCCTTTTATTGATGATATATTTCTAGCGAAAACTGGCTTCTTTCTATTCGGTAAGTGTTTTAAAAGTTATAATTGAAACTCACAGGATCCAAAACCTGGTAGCAATTCTTGTTGTTAACTCTTTACACGATTGATATAAAATAGAGTTAACAAAATGAATTGCCTCTATTTTATATTGGATATCCTCTTAGCACATTTACAACAGAGGAGTGGCCTCTGGGAGAGACACTATAAAAACCGATTTTTCTGAACATAACTTTTTTAAAGAGGACATAAAAACAGGCCCGCATATAAAAAGTTTCAAATTTGACACATAGAGTAAGAACAAAAAACATGGTAAAAATTAGAAAAGACCTGGGCTTGCCATGCGAGGCCAGTCTGACTGCTGCCACAGTGCCAGTTAGACCGACCCTGATTCCGAGTCTGATTTAGTGGTTCACGGGTTTTCTTACTTGGGCTTGATATTATATTCCTAATTTGACGTGAAAAGGACCCTGTGGAGCAAGTCCAATCCTCCTATAAATATATGGGCTAAAGCCGATTGAAACAACAACCAATCAATCGTCAAAATCAATTTATTACCCAAACCCTCTATATTCTTCATCTCCTTCCTTGCTACCTATACCAAAGTCTATTCTCCTAAACCCCCAATTATTCATCGTCTCTTGTCTCTATGGTGTTATAGGACGTGCTGGCTAGCCTGCTGAGACAACACGGTGCACATGCACCCTGACAGGGTCCCTCCCAAGTGTTTGTTCAGCGGCATCTACCCAATCTCTACAGTGGCACATCTCAGGGTGTTGCTGCAGGTTGCACATAACGTGCTCAAGGTGTCGCTGCGTAATTCTACATCAAAAGCAGCCAGTATAAATCCCTATGCAAAAATCCATTTTCACAAACAGACCTATTAAGAGACACTCCTTAAAAAATAGGTCTATTTTCGCTGATGGTCCAATTAAGAGGCCCGCCTGCAAGTTTTCACACCCAGCCGGTTCATACTTCCTTTATGATTTACTCCCCATCCATCACCTCTCCTCCCGCATCTCCTCTCCGTACTCCCCCCTTCCTCTCTTCCCCCTTCCTCTCCCTACCACGTTTGGCTCCTCTCAGCTCTATTGATGATGGGAGCGTGCAAGCAAGCGCCAACGGGTGGTGGCACCGTCCTTAGGAGCGGCAGGAAGGGGCGACGATGACTAGGGCGATAGTGATGGAGGTGGCGGCCTCAAGGCAACGGATTAGGTGGCACTGCCCTTGGCCCCAGGAGAGGCGGATCCATCATCACCGGGTAGCCCCACTACGGGATCCGCCTCTGCCGACAACACGATGGGCAACAACAACAACTGCGTGGCTACGGTGACTACGACAATAGTAAAGGCTTCAAGGGGAGCGGATCCACTCGTCCCAGTCTTAGGAGCGATGCTGGTGAAGGAAAGGCAAGGGATGGTAGTGGAGGTGCAGGATCCACCGCCCCGCCCTGCGATGGGTGGATCTATAGAGGGTGGTAAAGGAGTGCTGAGGAGAGGCAGCAACGGCTTCTGGGGCAGCGACGATGACATTGGACTGTGCCGGCAACGACGACAGTACGAATGGGAGCTCGGGTTTCTGGATTTTTTTTATTTTCTTGTAGATGGACGGCATTATGCAAAAAATCTGTTTTCGCACACGGTTCAGCCACCTGTTTGGGAAAATACCGATTTTCATAGACACCTCAGGGCAGGTGGGCCTCATAGTTGTTTACAAATTTATGTTTTGACCGTTTGTAAATATGGTTTCTGTAGGAGAGAACATGACTCGTAGAACCGTAGATGAGACTATTGCACAAGTCACTTCCTCTATAAAATTTTGCATTCCAACCCTTAACTATTTCACCCTTTTAAAATGCTCAAATTTTACACTACAAACCTTATGGCACTAAGTACTATCATACATGTACCATTTCCTTACCCTTGTCCCGCTGGCCATTCTCGAAAGCATCACATTTTCCTCACCCTCATCTATCTCCCTCACACAATTACTCCACTCACCGCACATTGGATACTGATCCCAAATCTGCCTACACACTGACACCATCGCCATCCCCATTTCCTCCAAAGCACCAGCATCGTTGTTGTCCCATATTGGTGATATGCCCTAGAGGCAATCACAGAGATGATTGTGAAACATACTTTGTCTAGAATTATAATGAAGTGTTCCTTGAGATAGATAACTTACTATTGATCAATGAGTATGTGACTTATTCGTGATACTCTTCATCTAATATGCTACTATTTCTAAATCATCCTTGATTGTATATCAAACATGGTATCATGATTCTCAACAAGCATATTGGCTAACTTTAGGTTGTTAAATGCTACTGCACGTAACTAGATGGCTATAAAGGAAGTCTCTAGGTCTGTTATGATATATGTAGTGCGTGTACACGAACCTATAGGGTCACACACTTAATGTATTGAAATGACTTGATTGGATAGAGATCCAATAGTGGCTCCATATGGATAGGGATCTAGGTAAGCGTCCTAATGGTCCTTGGAGGTCCAATTAGAAGTTCTATGCATTCAAGGGCGACAGTTGAGGGGGTAAATGAGACATGCAAGTACATGAACCATCATGATAAACCCTAGCCGCCCTTGCACTCACGAGCCAAACACTAGCTGCAGGTAGACGTGTCTGCACACAACGTTCCACGCCTAGACGTGTGGATAGCAGTAGTCACTCCTATGGAGTGTGAGGTGCGAGGAGAAAATGTTCATGCGAGGAGGATATGATCAAGTTGTTGGGATTGACAGTTTGTTGAACCGGTTTGCTGTGCTCCAAATCTTGTTCCGCTGCTCGGCATCTCGTGGTTCCTGGTTTATATGGTAAGAAATTTTCTTTTAAACTATCATAGCCTACCCATAACCCTGCATACCCATCTACTCTCACGTCAGGACCGTCGTTGTCCTCCTCTACTCCCAAATCACCACTGCCATCGCCGCCTCCAACTACTTCGATTCACTGTGAATGCTGCCATCCTTGTTTACTTCAAAGCTTTGAGTCATCACTCTTCACCAATCACCACCACCTCCCCACACTGACCGTCCCCTCCCATGATTGAAGGGCTTGTGGTAACATGGATGACGGATCGTGAGCAGCACTCCATGGAGTTTGTGCATCGGGCTGATGAGCTCTGTGGTGCCGAGGGCTGCTCGGCTGAAGGAAGATGTTGATGGCACAAATCTGGCGATAAGCTTGGCAGTGGTGTGTCACGCTTGACGGCTGTGGCACAGATCTGGCAAAGAGATCGGCCGATAAGCCTTATATCAATGCAGATCCAACAACTGGCCCAACAATGGTGCAGATATGGTGTCAACGTGAGCAGCAGGGTGGCTGTGGTACTGATCCAACAATGAGAGAAACACCTGGAGATGCTTGCCCCCACTGAGCTCTCCCCATGCCGTTTCCTCTGTGGTGTTTAGCATCGTTTTATTCTCCAAAGGAATGTGCCTCAGTGAGTGTACCCTGACACTACTGCGAGCCACTGCTTCCACCTCCCCTCTCCTGCATGACAGCATGCCTCCTACATGGACTTGTGAGGCCACTCGCCAACATAGTGCAATGTAAATTAATATATATAATTTGAGTGGTTTAAAAGTTATGACAAGAACAATAAGTGAACATATATAGTTTTGCTAGTTTCTCAGAACTAAGGTTTTTGGGCTTTCAAAATTTATATTGACCATTTTAGATGTAATATTTTTCACGAGCCTGACAAGAAGTAGATTTGTTCTTTAAGTTTGAAGGGTTCTGGTACAGCTGACAAGACTTTGGGATATTACCATCTTTAAGTTAATTGTGTCATGAACTTGTTTTATGTGTGATCATTCAGCAGTTTTACTCTATTCAATTCACAATATCTATTTTATGTTTTTAACCGATCTAACTATTTTATAATCCATATGTGTATCATTATTATTGTTTATTATTGTTGCATGCTATTAATCCTCTTATATGTCCATCTTTTCAAGTTCACGATATTCTCCTTAAATAAATTAAGTGCCACTTATAGTCATGGAAGTGTATCTTCGGTTCTTTATTTATGTTCATGTTGCTAGGCACTGGGAATGTTTACTTGACTTCAACGGTAAATGCTAAAATACAAATCAAGATTGTCCACAATAGAAACTACTATTTCAGTTTATGTTTGATTCATATAGAAAATATTTTCTTCTAATTCATGTTTGTCTAGGATGGAAACTACTATATCATGAACTTCCGTCTTTTTCCATTGAAGGAAAAATGTTTCACATAAAGGAAATTCAATTGTCTGTTGTTATAAAGGAAATAAGAATCTTTTTATTTGTCAGTTGTTTATTTGTAGGTCATTGTGCGTATGTTTCAAAATACTGAATTATACTTGCTATTTTTTTTTGATTTTGCAAGTTATTGAATACTTCTACATATAATTTTGTAAAGTTTTAGGAATTGAAAATGTTTGTCATATTTAGATCTGGAATTTGTTGTTTGAACTTTTATCCATATGAAAGAGACTATATTTTGACTAATTAAGAGTGGAGTTATTAGAACTATAGGATTGCCACCCAAGGAATCTAAACAATCCCTTTTAATAAACTCTAGACATACATTGGTTTTCTCTTTGTTATTTGGTGGCTACCAAAGGCAGGAAAGCCCGAATTCAGCGAGCCCATGCTCATGTATCAACGCGAGGAGGTTGCCCTTTCTTTCTGGGCACCACTTTTTTTTCTCCACATGCTTTCCTAATTTGGAATGTTTGTACAGCTAAAGTTTATACAATCAAAGTTTATAGACCAAGTTTATACAATCAAAGTTCATACACCCAAAGTTTATACACATAAAATTTATAGACCAAATTTTAAATGTCTGACAATTGGATTCAAATATTTCATACAGAATTTTGCTGCATTGAATGTTTATGCACATAGTGTGTATAAAGTTTATACACATGAATATGTCTGAGCAGATTTTTCTTCTTTTGTTATTATTTTTTTCTTTTCTAAAAATATATTAAATTCTTTCTTGAAAACCATATGATAAGAGGGGGGGGGGCAAAGCCGTGCGTTGGGATGGGGGAGCACGTCTGTGCACGGTTGATCACATGTTAGATCCCCATTAAAGCATGCCTCCAAGAAAATATGGGCAACCGTTGTTGCGAGTGGGTATGCAGCCTAGTATTTGCACTTATATGCCTGGTAGCACCTACGAGCTCATGGGTTCAACTCCGGTGTGAATTTTCAGACTTGGTTTAAGAAAAGGTCATTCGCTGATCCCTTGAACTGACCTACATATAATTACTTGCCGCCGTCGCAAGCAGCAATCCAAGGGTACACCGGGTGCACCAGCAAGTTTCCTTTTAGTTTTTCATATCCCTAGTTGGTAATTTCCTGTTAATTAGGTTATAATTTGATGTACTATTGGACAATAAATAAGGAATAAGAAGAAACTATCTCCTTCCTTGGACGGTGTTCACAGCATGATGATCCCTTGTCATCATGCTAGTGCCTCAGCATCCTAGGGCACTAGGGACTAAGCCTCCTATTGGACGCTCGTACAACATTTGCAACCTCATTCACCACCTAAATTCTATCCATAATATATTGGTATTAGAGCACTCTTTCGCCGCCACCATCTCGATGTTGACAATTGAAGGCATAGTACCCCTCTTCGCCGAGATGGATGAAGTCTTGAGTTAGTTGTCCACCATAATCTACATACTGGACAGCCATGATCTCCACTTTCACAAAAGATGGATGAAGTCCGTGGGCATCTATCCACCATTAACCGAATACTGGAGAGCCACGATCTCCACCTTCCACACATCAAGAAGCATGGCTCTGGTAGCGGCACAGGAGAGGAGTCTTTTGTTCCAAACCAATATCAGAGCACCAGTGGCAGTGGTGTTCTGCGGAACAACGAGTTAGAGTTCCTGTACTTCGATATGTGAGCAGTTCCTCCACGGGCACAAGGTCATGGAGGAGGACATGCTATGGCTGGGTTCTTACCATACGATTGGCAATGCTCAATGTTAGAACATACACTTCGAGAAAGAGGAGGGCGAACCATGCTGGCCACACTTCTCAGAAGGGGTGCGCCACATTTTCACTTCGGACTAACAGCCACAGATCTTCATCATTGGTCTTGGTGATCCCCTAAGTTATGAGTATTGACATCCGTCTTCAAAAACTAGACAATTTGGGGGAGACAACCACCAAATGCACATGTCATGACTAAGGGCACGTTAGCGACTTCATCAGCATCATGATCGTTGACCAAACTAACGTTGTCGGCTGCCAGTGCAATAGCGGTGGACAGCCAAGCTGTGACCGGGGAATCAGCAGCATGCTGGCAGCGACCACTGTCGTGACTGACATCTACGACTGCACAAGCGGGTTCGTCTATTTCGGTATATTTTCACCATTTGTAACCCCCTCCCACCTCCCTCCGAACTAAATCCACATTTTTAGCTATAATTCGTCTATTTTCACCATATGTACACTCTCCTCCTTCAAAACCCAGGCACCTACGTAAGCCTAAACTCAGCCAAAGCAGAGTAAAGAAGCAAGTGGTGAACCCCCCCCCCCCCCACCAAATTTTGGTGTAGCTTCGCATGGGAAAAGCATGCTGCTCGAGATTCGAATGCCACACTACAATCCTTGGTGGATTTTGGTTAGGCGCATTGCTTCCTGTTCACGGAGGCCAAGGCTCGTCTCTTCCTGTGCACGGATTTTGGTTAGGAGCATGTCCATCAACGTTTCAAACCAAGAAGGTTGGCATGAGTGTCCAAGTCCAAATGAACAACCAGGGGAGGATAAGACATACATGATATTTTAGTGTTAGGCTTGACGGGGCCCACCATATACCAAGTATTGTACGGAGTCAAGCCTGATATACGGAAGGTATTCCGAATAAGGAAAGAGAAGCAAAGTCCTACATGGACACTATAAGGACTAGTCGGATTGCATCCAAACTTGTCTTTCTAGTTCTACTTGGATAAGGGGCACCCAGGGATATAAATACAAGACCTCCTAAAAGGAGAGGCGGCACATCTAGACAGACCAATAGGAGTATGGCTATTACCTGTCTGTTAAGGTGCCTGAACCTATATAAAATTCCTTGTCTCCCATCTCTTTTACCTCAATCTCGCGTATACACTGGCATCAACGATCTGCATACTCTACAAAATATCGTAGGCGGGTATAGTCCATTAACAACGTCCATGTTACTTCAGCCCTTATGAAGTCTCGGGCATTTCATCAACAAGGTGGCCTACCACCTTTATCTGTTAGCTGACATCGCAGTGTGCTGAAGTGCTTCCATTGTTAGAATTACTTGCCACCATTGCAAGCTGCGATCCAAGATGCACCAGCCACCAACGGCATAGCCGTCACATCCAGGATCAAGCTTAAGTTCAATTTAATTTGGTGTTCCTAATTGGTATTTTTTTTACTATTAAGACCATAATTTGGATGTAACTCCACCCCTAAAAAGGAATGGATTGTGGAGGATAATCAAAGGGATAAACAAAGGTTTTTCTCTTTCCATTCCCTTCTCACTCTGGTCTGGTGCCTCAGCTTCCTAGGGTGCTAGGGCCTTGGCCACTAGTTTGGCAATTGTACAACCTTCACAACCTCGTTCACCTCCTAAATTGTAGCCGTAACACTATCCTTGCCATGGCTAGCACAACCAAGATGCAGGGGTATAGCTAGTTCAGCATCCAATGCATACTCCTTACTCCTTGCCAATGTCTTTATTCGTTGCCTCCATCTACAAGCCTCCATGCATCCTTCCTAGTGGGCTGAGGCCCTCGCTACCACACTTTATCGATAAAATTTGAACGAGTTGAAACTTACAGTTGTGCTCTGTCCAGCCAATGGCTTGCTTTTCCATGTCATAGACGACCACCTTATTTGAGATGACCATGTCTGAAAAAAAACAGAACAATGGCTCTAGCACAAAAAAAATATGAAAAAGGAATTTTCTTTTGGACAGTGATATATGCAAACCTCCCAAAAGGATCTTATCCTTGTGTCCCTGTTTTCCAGCATCTTGGAATCCAAAGCAATACTGGTTACCCTGCTCCAAACAAGTCTAAGTGTGATGAACATATATCTCTAGACTTGCACTATAAAATAATAAGCAAAGGCATGTATACCAAACAGAGTAGCATGTATGACTGAAATAACTAACTGTCAGTTGATTGAGAATCGCAGAAGTCAGAACTCTTGTCCTCTACACATTTTCATGCAGATTATCAATTGGTTATGTGGTGCATCTAGTTACTTGGACCAAAATGGGACTCTTCACGTATGAAACAAGAACTAAAATTTGACAGCTAAAGGTGAAACTCTAAACTGTACAGTTACTTTTGGAGATATCATCGTCTATTTAATGTATATAGATTATTTATTATCTCTCTTGTAACTAATTAAACAATTCTCTACATTATACTGCCAATGGCGATGAGCCTAAGTTACTCTGTCAGTACAATTAAGAAAAAAATACGACACGAAGTGCATATATATTCAATTTATCGAATGTTTGTTAATGGGTACCCATTATATGACTAGCACATATATCTATGTAGCACATGATGTGGCCCGCAATATGTATGGGATATAATCCATGGTTGGACTCTGAACTATTTTAGCATCATATAATTGTTTCATGTTTCATTTTTGTGATGTGTTGATAAATTCATCCCAAATTAAAGAGTCACATTCTAAAATGAATAATAGAAATAATTAAAAGCTTAAAAGAAATATCATACACTAAAACATGTTCAAGAAAAGTTTGAATGTGGCTTAGAGTACCTTTCTTAAATCCTCCATGCTCTAAAATGTCACCTCAGTTTTTCCTTGATTTTTTCAGAGCATCCTAAACTATTTTAATGCAACAAAAAAATTTCAGAGTTCATGAAAATAAAAAACCTAAAAACAAGCATGTCCTCTCTTTGGGCCAATTCTAGCCATCTGCTTCCTGCCCTCCTCCCTCGGCTCATGAGCAAAGTCCCCTCCTTCTCCTGGGCCTCCCTTGCTTGGCCTAGGTGGGCACGGCCCAGCTAGCCCAGGAAGTCGTTGCATCATTGTCTTCCACCTCCAATCCGCTAGTTCCGTTTCCCTCTCCTAGCTAGCACTAGCACCACCACCGAGGTTGATCTGCCTTGCCAGACGTCTCTCCTCCAAATAGATTTCAAAAATCATTTCCCTACTTGCATCTCTCCAATTCTGCCATATTTTCCCCACTATTAATTTGGCTTTATATCGCGGATTTGAAACCTCCCAATTCATAGCCGCCGTTACTGGCCTGTGGCTCCTCCCATGACCGTTCCCCTCCTTCCTCTCCCAGCCTATAAAATGGCGTCGTCTTCCTCCCTTCCATCCATTTTCGCAGCCACCTCGAGCTCTCTTGCTCTCCTGGCATCTCGACTGCGCCGGCGAGCTCCGGCTGCCCTTTCCAGTAGACCGACCCAAGCCACGTATGGAAGACCTCGGCGCTGCCACCCCTGGCCGCGGATTAACCTCCTATAACCCAGCAACCCCACCATTTTGCCTGGAGATCGCTGGAAGTTCCTCCTTGCTAGTGATCAGAGAAGAACGCCGTCTTCTTCCTCCTTTGGCAGTCCCTCCCGCCTTGCCAGAGCACCGCCCCGCTGCGTTAACTTGTCTCCCTTCGATGTCAGCCTTTGATTCCCTTGTCGTCCTCTTCCTCAACCGTGCGTTCTCGTCAAGTGAAGACCATCGGAACGCACCCGCGCCATCGACCCGAATGACATCACCACTATCTTCCTCTAGCCACTGTCCCCTCCTCGTCCAAGTGCTTCCCGTCGTCACCTTCACCACCATCTCCCTCAAGTCCGCAGCGCCAATCCCTCCGTTGTCCCCTCGTCGTTGACCAGTTGCTGTCGTGGCTGCTCAAGCTCGCCATTGTCTTCCTCGCCAACAATTCCCTCCTCGCTATTTCGGTTGTCGACATGTTTGTGGCGAGAATCTGGTGTCCGCTCTTTCCCTCCTATTTTCCTTGCCTTAGGTGACTACCAGTCATGTGCCGCAGTCGCTGGTTATCGTCTCCATCCACATGTAGCTGCGTTTTCACGCACGTGACTGCTTGTTTGGTGTCATGTGGGATCCAGTCTTCAATCTTTTCTCTGAGGCTTACACGTAGGTGCACTTTTCCCGTGGATTGTCTCGGTGAACCTGATCCACGATGAACTAGCCGTCTGACCCGTGTGTCCTGGTTGTCAGTCGCTCAATCCTTTCTCTCCTCGAGCGATGTTGTGTTACACATAATTTATGGGAACAATAATAATTAAACAATTCGGAAATCTTAATTTAAACTACAGTTAAATTTTGGATGGCCGTATCTTGGCCATATGAGCTCCAACTTGACCAGTTTAACTTTTGTTATAACTTAAATTACCCATGTACGTTGCTTTTATGTCTTGTTATCATTTATTTCTTAGAGTTGTGGCCTTGTTTTGTTGCTCGTATAGTTGTTGTCATTTCGGAGGTTCCAGTCATGCAGTTCATGTTCGTTGCTGAAGTCTCAGAAGTTTGTTTCGTTGAGCAAGGGAAGTCACACTCTCCTTATCAAATCCCAATTTACGGAAAGTATTTTAATTTAAATTTTTGCATTCACTTTACTAAGTTTATTGCGTTATAACTGTTTTACTTAGCCTTTCCTATATTTTTTGTTATTGCCTTATTTATTAAATATTGAGTAATTACCTTTGACAACCCTAGAAAACCATAACTATCTAGTGACTACTCTATGTGCGGTGCTTATTAGAGATTTTAGGATTATGCTTAGCAATGCTCTAAGAGAAACATATAGTTGTTTCCTAATGATCTAGACTTTGGGAATAACCATATAATCTTGATTAATGGTGGATTAGAGGCTTGTTGTTAGCCTGCACATGTTGGACTTCTATTCATAATTCTCAAACTTGTTTTAGGTTGGGCTCAATGTGCTTGGTTCTGTTAGTCGCACCTTGGCCATCATATATAAGGATCGTTCTTCGTGCCTATGTTACAAAGCATATTCCTTACAACCACATGTCTAGTGGGTAAGGCTTAACTCATAGCTTAATATGGTCAGAAATAAAAAGACATGGATGATCAGAGTATAATCTATTCGAATAGCCAAGCCCTCGGTTATGGGCAAGCCTAGCAATGTCCCAAGTTAGAGATTTTATTTAATTAAACTGGAATGATTGGAACTGCAATTTGATGGCTTGGGTTAACGCATGATCGTGCAAGTGTGCAGCTTGACTAAAAAATTTGACTAGATTAGGATCATGCTTTGAAATGTGTTTTAAAACTAAACTATTTAAAAATGGGTTTTATGCAAAAGTCAACATGTATCATTATTCCTTGTACCCATTTGCATTATGTGTGCATTTCTTGGTGTGGTTTGCTGAGTATGGTGGTTGCACTCATTCTTACTCAATCTTTCATCCTCTAGTCAGACAAGCTTTGAAGAAGTCTTAAGTGGAGTCCTAGCATATAGCACTGTTGAGCGCCTGTGAAGATGGAGTCATACATCCTCTAGTCCGCTGTTGTTTTTCTTTTGTTGACAGACCTAATGTGCCTATATAATAATATAGATATCATCGTGATAATTAATAAAGATGTGTCTTTTGTATCAAGTCTGTTGTGGTGACCCCAGATTTTCCTACGACGGGGATTAATGCACTAGCGTTCGGAAAAGGTATTTTCTGGCCATGACAAGTTTGAAGTGTTAAGTTGTCAGAATTAATAAGACAAGGCAATACCAATTTGTGAACAAATTGTTATACCAACTTTGGTAGAGCATGGGGGTGAAATGTCATTACCTCATATTCAAGAAGGTAATCATATGGATACACGTCCAGGGTAAGATCATTCTCGAAATTGAAAGTTATCTTTGGAAATTTATCATCAACACTGCACAAGAAAACAACAACATAGTTAGAATAATCACAAAGTAAAATGGAATAATTATATTCTACCATCTGAAGACTAAGTTGCATATAATATACCCCATCCCTCAGAACTATGGAACAGTCTAAGTAATCCCAACATAAATAGGAAACCCTCTAAATAAACCCCTACTGCACTTTTGACATAGGTTTTGCTGCTGTAGCAGATGAAATAGCAGTTTATGTGTCTTTTACCGAGTAAATCGTACAATGAAAATAATTTCCACTACTGCTTCTCCATCGTACCTTATATTTTGTCTGAAACTCATATAGAAAAGCAAAAGTTTCTTTTATTTTTATTTTTACTCTAAGGTTTTGGTAATTTGGGCAACTTCACCCATTTAGAGTATTATTCAAGACTTAAAATTGTCCATAACAAAGTTTCGGTTTGAGTAGGCAGCGTTCTTTATTAGGTTATGACCCAATGGGAATTTTTAGAGAATTACTGGTTTTCCTCACGTTCAACAAATGGATAGGATACTTGGGTATCAAAACAGTGGTAATGTTAGCGGACTACTAATAAATTGGAGTTATTTGATGGATAAAGTGGAATTCAGAGGCATTGAAAAGATTGAATTAACTCAATATGAATCCAATGAATCTTCTGGTATATAGTCCATTGGTGAATATAATGTCTCTGCACTATAGCTAGATTTTGTGTTATAGAGTATACCTTCCAAGAAAATGAAAACATTCAAAATTGTACATAGCACCCAAGGTTATATCTGGATGCTTGGCAAATACCTGCAATTGGTTGAGAGTTATATGTAAACGTAATTGCAAACAATTCTACCACTAGAAAAGAATAGCAGGTCTTTTGCCATACCGCAAGTATTAGTTCTGAATATACAATCTCCGGAAGGTACACCAAGGTTGTACCGCTATCAATGAATGTACCCTTTGTTTTGGTCGTTTCAAAAATATTGGCTGGAAGCTGAAGTGTTGTGCCAGCAACATCGATCGACTTGAGGTTCACAAGGTAATATACCTCACTATGTGATAGAATAGTGAATTGATGTGAGTTAGTGTGCATGGTGTGTGAGTGGGCTCAAAAGTTCCAGATGCCTTGCTGCTTTTAATTTTCAGAAGATACAGATAAACATGATAAGTACTTCTATAAAAACTATACATATTCCCACAAATTTGTAAATCCATGCTTTGGGTCTAGTGATTATTATACAGATTCAAAATGGATACTATAGCATTAGTTTGGTGGAAACAAGAATAGAACCAAACAAGGTTGGTTATGATCTTTGTGTTGGAATCACGAGCCTGGGTTACACGCAGAAAGACATGTATTCTCAAAAGGTTACAACATGTAAGAAGGCATACGTGCACTACAATACAAATTGATATTATATGCATATATCCCTACTTGTCATAAACCTAACATCCAACAGGGACTGGTGGAGAGCCAAGATCATGTACTAAAGTATATAAATAGTTTTTTTTTTAAAATTATAGTTTAAGGTTCTAGCGATTCCAGCCTAAGAGCACCCTTCAGTCCATGTTGAAGACAGCCAACATAAATTTTCGCATAGCTCTGTGCATTCAAAACTTTGAAACATTGCGCCTAAAAAGAACACTCAAGAACAATAACACATACATTTTTTTCACAACGTTTGTACCAGAGATGTACCACTTGACACAGTTCATGTTTAAGTGGATAAATGCATCCTATTTCAGGGGCTTGATAAATGCTTCTTAAACAAGTATACCAGAAGAAGCTATAACCAGGGTAAAATTATATGTATTTAAAGTAGATCCAAATTAAATTGTGACCATAAAAGAAACATAATAATTAATAGCAGAGAAGTACATGGTTAACTCACTTATTCTTTACTATAGGTGTTGTTTTTACTTTTGGCTCCACCACTTCTCCTATAGCAAAAATTCCACCACCATTTGTGGAATCAAGGCAATGAGAAAATATTTTCTTTGTCTTCCCTGCTGCAGCCAATTGTGATAGCAATGTCTGATTTGAATTGCCAAAACCAATAATTCCATCAATCGCTAGTTCTGAATTGTTTAAGCTTCCAGTTTGTTGTAAACCACACCTAGAAGCACAGGGGAGCCATTTCGTCGAATTATTATCACAGATTTGCCCCACGTCCCTAAAAATATGTTTGCTAAAAAATATTCTTCTACTGCATAGGCTAGATTACTTTCCAAGCCATTTGTTAACCGGCATCAACGCCAATTTCTAAACCAGCAGAGGCCAGCCGACACTAGTGATCTCGGCTATCAATACCGGTGGCTGAACCGACAGCGATGCTCAGGCTATCATAGTGAATTCATATAGATTTGGTAAATGCCCAACCCGGCTGGCATGAAATGGCATTAATAGTCAATAATTGTTGGAACTATGCATGGCAACCCATAGTGATGGGTGATAGTGATTAGCTCATGTGTGCTAGTGCAATAAAATACCATTCATTTGAAAAAGAACTAGTGTGTTGTGTGATGCAACATCCAATGGTAGCCCCCCACAGGACCATTCATATGAAAAAGAACTAGTGTGTTGTGTGATGCAACATCCAATGGTAGCCCCCCACAGGAGCATTAACTTATGCCATGTCTCTTCTGCTCCTTCTCTGGATTATAGCCATGGATTTGCTCAACGCCTCTAAAATTGAACATTCCTCTATTGCATGTATACTTATTGGTCCACTTGTTCTAAGCTATCTGTTGAATATATTTCTCAAAATATTTAGTCTATCCCTATAATCAAAGTAGATAATCCATAAAAAAATACAGTCAATAATAAATTTCAAGCAGGGCCTAAGTGAGCAAACTTATATAGTATGACTTCTCGAAAAGAATATCTACAATAAAAGACAATCAATACAGCATACCCACCTTACAGACAATAGTGAACAGAAAATATATGTATGGTTTAATTATTGCCATGTGATGCTGTAAAATAATGCTTCAGATTTAATAAGACAATACAACTACGGAAACTCCAATCACCATCGGTTCGTAGTTGATGCATCACTATCAGTTTTTGAACTAGAAGAGGTCATCCAGCAGTGGTGGCCTCACCTACCACTACCGGTTGCTGAACCGACAGTGATGCTAGGTCTATCATAGCCCATACACATGGGTTGGTAGGGAAAAAATATCCAAGCCAGCATGAACTGGCATTATATATAGTTAATCACTGCTAGTCTATAGCAACCGTTAGACCGGCAGTGTTTGCCTACTGTGTACTAGTGCAATGAAATGCCTTTTGTATGAAAAGGAATATTGTAAGTGCCATCAATATGCAAGTGCTCGACTCTATAAAATGCCATCAACATGCAACCACTCGACTCTATGAAATGCCATCAACAAATATGAGTCAAATTTGGAAGGAGTCCAAATTTGAAAAGATTGGAGTTTGATTTGTAAAGGGATAAGTTGTATACTTGTTCGGGTAGGTTTTCTATGAGATTAGAATTACTTATCCATGTTGAATTCGTGGCTTTGTGCAGCCACTTCAAGGTATAAAAAAAAGAGGGGTTGAGGCCTCTTGGTACCATTTTGTGAGATAACAGTTTTGAAAAAAAAAAGGTTTAGCCTAAATTTTGAGTATAGTCGAAAGTTGATAGATGAGTGTTACTGTTACACTTTGTGAGCACAATTAGAAGCAATAAAGTTGATTTACTTCTAAAAAATTGTTTGATTTGTGTTTTTCTTTGTTTCGGTAGTTAGAGTAGTAGCATCCTTGCGGTCTGACTGGCGGCGCCACAGCGGTCACACAGGCAAGTTTTAGATGGTTGGACCGGCAGTGTCAGGCGAAGGGAGAAGCAAGGCGATTGGACCGGTGACTCTACACCGGTCAGACCGACAGCACTAGAGTGGTCAGACCGGTGCACACAAGTTAGTCAACCAGACTTCATCGTGGACTCTGTAAGGTTAGAGGATTATTTTTATTCCATTTTGGTTTTTAGTGTACGTACCATTCACCACTCTCTGGTAGGTTTGGTTATTGTGTTTCGATCTTATAAATATGAGTTATATGTTATGCCACCATACATGTTATTTTTCTATCTTTTCTCCATCGCTGTGAACTAACCATTAAGGGGCCTATGTTGTCCTCTAATGGAAAGTTCATTTCACCATAAACAGCAACAGGCACTCACGAAAGTCTGTCGAGGGTGTAACAGAGTTATCAAAGGTGTTTTGGTCACTGTGTAAAAAACAAAAGAAGTCTGTCAAGGGTATAACTATGTTCTCAATGATATTTTGGTCATTTTATAAAAACTAGAGACAGAATTTGATGTTAACCATGATGTGATGGTAAAAAAGTAAGAGTATTGCACGTATGGAAAACATATTGTTGAACTATTGCTTATCAATGGCATTTTACAATCGAGCACTTCAGTTGTAAATCAATAAATTTCACGTACGAAAATGGTTGTAATACATTGATGTGTCATGCTATGAGTGCATCTAGATTTTTTATAACTTCCATTTAGCTAAATCAAACGGTTGTGATGATTGTCAGTAAAAATTTAGTAAGAAAAACTTAGTACGTGTAGCAGTACTCTTTCTTTAATAACTCACCCAAATGTGACACTGGTGCTGGTTGGCTGGGTCTGCCCATTCCCATACAGTTGATGATAGTGCAGAAGATCAGTGAAAAGGATGCCCATTGTTAAGCCACCATCAGAGTACACCGCGATGTACGGACAACGTAAGGTCATGTTGCATGGTGGTCGTGAAGTGCATATTGTATCATCACATTTCACCTCTTTTGAACTTACTGAGCTCCTGGGATCATAAAATGTCAGCTTTCTCTGCACACAAGCAGATACACGTACCCATGACAAAAACAAAAACATATTACAAAGCAATTTTGCAAAGCAGATTTTGCAAGCAGATTAATGGACTGAAACTAAAGAAACACTAGAAGGAAACCTACCAATATGTCGCTCTCGTGAGGGCATTGCTTGCAGGAGATGCCGTTAACCCAAAATGCCTCACTACCGGTGTCCACCTGTACATAGTACTTCACGGCGGGTGTCCCAATCCCTATATCTGTGTAGTATAATCTATGCCAAGATCCATTTGTTATCCCTAATAACCACACCAACCAACCAAGCAAACACAGACATGACTAAAGGCAGAGATGATTGAAGCATACCCAGTGCCGTATGGGATGCTGAAGCCACCAAGTGGGAGCTCCGCAGCCATAAGGTTACGGCGACGATGGCGGTTCCCATCATGGGTTTGTAATGCACCTATGTCGCTCCCCTTGTACACACCGTCCACGATATGGAATTTGCGGCGCACCTGGAATACACCATTAGCCATGGTACCACGAGTAGAGGATGCTACCACCACTAGAGCCGAAATGATTGTTGATAACAACAAAGGAGCTGCCATCTCTTCAGGAAAGTATGTATCATCCCTTCCCTTTTGTATTTTATGGAGTTTTAAATGGTAATTGTTGGTTCGTCATCTGGTCCTCATCTATGGCAATGGGCTGCTCTATGAGCTTCAATATGAATGGGTAGGGGCATGCTAGCAAAAGATGTGGGGTACCGTGAACAGGAAATAGCTAAAAGTGGAAGCAGTCACCAATTATTGCCGGGAGAGAGTACGAGGAAACTGGAAACTACATGGTTTTTGTGGTTGAGAAAAATGCACGTGCGTTTTTTCAGATAATGGATATAAGTCTAGGCTCTATGTCCATATACACAGCCAAAAAAAATGCACGTGCATATGTTGCTATGTTCGCGTTCTCGAGTCCATCCATTATTTTTTCTGCGGTTTTTTTTTTTGCATGCCTAAGCTCCTTATCTTTTGTGGCTATGAAAAATGCCATGCATGGCTCTGTTTCTTTTTGGAAAGAAACTTCATATCTACGACAGCCAAAGAGTAGTGACTGGTTGTGTACGTAAACTAAAATCTAGAACTATTAATACGTACTCTACGAAGCTAAAACAACTAGTTCCAACTCAGAATCTAAAAACATATGATCCTGGCAATCTGACTATCTAGCTCAACAAGTAGTTGGAGAAGACTTAACTAGCTACTTGGACTGCTCAATTCTGATCAGACCATCAGCCCTGTTACAATAGAATCAATGAGAAAATTAACTCTGCACTATAGAAATGTCAGGCTCTGGTGTTTTAGGACCATTAACCTTCTGCATTAACAGCACACACATACATTGCTTGGTGCCTTCGCATAGCAGTAGATAAAACCACATATCCATCCCACTGGAGAACTGACCGTAGCGTATTAGCTGGTAAGGTATCTTGTGGTGGGACCTGTCCACCTAGATTCAAATCCCAAACTTAGCATGGGTGCTTGTTGATGGTCCTTAAATCATAATATTTGACCGTCAATACTTGCATATAATGAAATAAAACATGGTATCTCACTTAGTGGTAGGTATTACTACTAATCATTTCCACTAGTGTAGGTGAAATATGCGTATGCAGGTAATTTGAGGAGAAACCACATCAGTCATGCGACAAAATGCACCTCCGCGCATTCAGGACGCGTTTACACGGATTGAAGGCCCAATAAGTCAATGAAAACCATTTAGGATTGGGCCAAAACAAAGCACAGGTTATTGGGGGCCCATTAAGCAACCTCCCGCCGAAGAAGAGGCCAGGAGGAGTGTTTTTGGGTTCGGCCGAACCCACCAGTTCGGCCAAACCTGTTCTGGCACCGTTGATCACCATTTTCCATGTGGACGGCCCTGATTACTTCCTGATGGCGATTCTAGGGCATTTTGGACATTTCGCATAGGCTGTAACCGTTATACCTGCCTATAAAAGGAGGAAGCTCACTCTCATTTCCAGTATACAACTTTGATCTGAATTACATGAGACTCTATTGTATCTTTTGTACATTAGAATAAGGTAGAGAGTGAGGGGAAGCTCTGGAGGAGTGCCCGGAAGTTTGGCGCCCTCTCCGACTTCTTTCTCAACGAGTGTAGCTTCCTAGGAGGAATTCTAGAGGAGTACCGGAGCTGTCGATACACTCTGCTCCGGGTTCGGAGAACTTCTTCTATAAAGTAAGCATTCGTGTTCCTTTCTTATATTATTTAATTACTTTGTCTGAGTAAGATAGATTTCCATCTTTGCGGGTACATTGTTTAGTATTCATACTAAGTGCTCTAGTACTAGGACTCTGGATAAAGAAGGAAGTTCATGTACAAGTATTAGAGTAGTAATTAATAACTTAGACATGGTGTCTAGGTTAGAGATTACCTTTGTTTGTTGTATATCCCATGGATTTGTCAGAGGTAGGCGGCAGGTGGTGACAGCCCTGAATCCCGTCCTAGTAATCCTCCATGTTCGGATACATCATAGAGCTATAGCCGGAACCACGCTAGCAGACCAGTAGGGGTCGGTGCCCGAAGCAACAGATAGGGAATTACCTTGCTTAGCGTAGATAATTAAAGCACATAGAAAGTCCTCTCTAGCCTGCCCGCCTATAGTTGTTGTCCTTGGATTCTCTTAGCCTTAGGTAGATTACACACGTTCCTTGAGTTCGATATCCTTTTGGGGTCACCCGAAGGTGAAGTACTACAGCGGTATTCCGTGTGCTTGCAGATTTATCTGTGGTCATAAGAAATACCAACAGTGCTCTTATTTATGACAAATTATTCTTTCAGTGGTAGTGGTAGGTGATATACCCCTCAACACCGAGACGTTATGCCGGTCCAATCTTCCAAAGTTGAGAATAGGGTGGGCATCTTTCGAAAAAAAATTGATACCACTGAAATATAATATGTTGCATACACACAATTACTGTGGTTTTTATTTTGTGTTAAGTCTGATAAAGTTGAAAAGTCTTACACAGTTTACTACTTCCTCCATCCCAAAATATTGCTACCTAGAATGAGATATGTTATTCATCCTAGAATAACTAATCTGAATAGTCCTAGCCTTCTAGGTAAGAACATTTTGGGATGAAGGTAGTAGAAACTGAAGAAGCTACGAAAAAAGAAATAATAGCATCTGTCTAAGGTATCATAGGCAACTTATAGGGTTAAGACATCAGGCACAATCCTCAAACTCGGCATTACCCTTGTCGGTTTCGGATAATATTTAAGAACAAAGGGTGAGTACTTCTGTAACGTCCCTAGTTTAATTTACCTTGAAAATAGATTAGCCTTGTGAAGTTGTGATGTGATTGCTTGTTTATGAATTTATGTGGCTGAATTAAAATTTACAACCAAATTTCAGTTAGAAGACAAGGCAATTAGAATTGAACCTTTCAAACTTTTGTTCTACGAAATACTAATCTAAAATTTCAGGAAATTATACTAAAAATAATGGATACCGTACCGCCAAAATTTCATGAATTTAGGATGCCGAGATCCACAAGTACTATACCGCTGACCTCTCTAACATGTGCCATCACATTATATTTGATAGATGGGATCCATAAAAAGAATAGCACCCATCCTCATCATGTACATGACCACGTTAGAACAATTAATGGTTTAACAAGCACAATGCCAAACTAGGACCAAAGGAGATGTTTAACATATGAGCATGTTAATGCCCTACCGAGGCATGCACCGCCTAATCATCAACTCGATGACAATGACCCAAAGCGCATACCCTAGGAGACCCTTCTCATGCTATTTTGCAAAAATCTCAATTGTTTCAAACCCATATCCGCGTGATAGTAATTAGTTATGCATTTTCATCTCAAGCGATGACATCAAGAAATATTTATGTAAGTTCTAAACATAGACAAACATAAAGATAATACTCCCTCCGTTTCGTTTTATTTGACACCGTTGACTTTTTAGCACATGTTTGACCGCTCGTCTTATTCAAAAATTTTAAATAATTATTAATTCTTTTCCTATCATTTGATTGATTGTTAAATATACTTTTATGCATACGTATAGTTTTACATATTTCACAAAAGTTTTTAAATAAGACGAACGGTCAAACATGTGCTAAAAAATCAACGATGCCAAATAAAACGAAACGGAGGGAGTACATCTTTAGATTACACAGTAGCCGACCTGCTAAATATCATAGACTAAAAGCAAAGGAAACATAATTGATTACCGATACACCCATCTAACCATCCCACGGGCAACCGACTAGGGACGACAGCCCTTATTTAACTAAGAACCATCCTGAAAATCTTCAACACCCATAGCAAAGCACTTATCACTGGGTATTAATTTTATCATCGGCATCAAAGTCAACCAACAACAATAATTACTCTCTCCATCCAATTTTGATCAGCAGATAATTAAAACCCAAAACAAAAAAATCAGAAATTGATATGCGTATAAAAATGTGAGGACGGTTTTTGTAGGAGTAGAATCACAGAAGAACACACGTGTACGCTGAAGGAGCTGTTGTGCATGGAACCTTATCAATGTGGCTTATATTCACAATGGAAATTATTTTTATTATCCTTGGTCAAAGTAGACAAACCTTATGCGCAGATCAGATCAGTTGGATGAAGGGAGTGGAAAGTAAGAGTTGGTACTAGGGCTGTCAACGAGCCGAGCTCGAGCAAGCTTCCATATGTAGGCTCAAGCTCGCTACAGACTTGAGTCGAGCTCAAGTCAAGCCCTGGTTTGCTGCGAGCTTGAAGCTCGGCTAGTTCGAGCTTCGAGCTTTTCTCAAGCCTTCCTGGTGGTGCAGTGAAATACTATAACAGATTCATCCCATTCACTTGAAAAGTTGACACTGTGATGCATGATTAGATGGGGAAAGTAATGCTAGTGATCCTACGTTAAAGCAAGCCACACACTAGTACCAGTACTAGCCATGCTCTTTTTGGGACATGGGATAACAAATGCATGCTCCCTCCATTAAAAAAAAAAGAGAAACCCTGGTTTCCGTGCCCAATATTTGACCGTCCGTCTTATTTTTGAAAAAAATATAAAAAAAATTAAAAATATAAGTCACGCATAAAATATTAATCATGTTTTATCATCTAACAATAATGAAATACGAATTATAAAAAAATTTCATATAAGACGGACAGTCAAAATTGGACACGAAAACTCAGGGTTTGCCTTTTTTATTGGGACGGAGGGAGTATGCCCTTCCGCCTTGTCAGTCCTAGTGCTACTCTGGTAGATATATAATTTGAACGGACAAATTAAGAGAGAGGAGGGAGGAAAAGCCTGCTAGAAAGAACATGCGCTGGATGCTGAGGCTCGCCCAAGAAATTCGAGCTTGAATCAGGATCATAACGAATCAAACTCAAGTAGCTTGTGAGTCTTGAGCTTTTTTGACAGCTCTACTCGGTACATATATATGTACTGGCAATCTCTTACTATCGAATTATGTCCAACACCAAAAAAATAACTTAAATGTAAAATACCATCTTGAGGGAGTAAAATGCAAATTGCATAGTCAATTGCCCTCCCTGGAAGGGTCTTCACTCTTCCCTGTCTATCGGTATGTATATCGATCAAAACGCCTTTCAATCTCCCTGTCATCTGTCAGATTTCAGCAATAGGTCATCACTCTCATCCTTCACTTCCACCACCTCCATGCTATCGGCTTCCACCAGCGCTGTCATCATACTATTTGCTTCCATTAGAGCCACCATCGTCATCCGCTTCCAACAGCGTCATGTCGCCTCTATGATTTCAACAATTGGTTATCACATCATAGCGTTTCTTACTACTCCCTCCGTTTAATATTTCATATTGTTAGTTAAATTTTTTTAAGTTTGACCAAGTTTATAGGAGAATTTAGCACCCACAATGCCCGGTCACCAATACTCCAATCCACCATCCAGATCTACGATTCTATGGCTGGGAATCAAGGGAGGGAGAGATGGAAGAGAAGGAAAGAGATGCTTGGGAGAGTGTGTGCCGTGGTGGTGGTGATGCCGGCGACTCTCGACTGGGGCTAGAGGACGTGGATTTCCAGCGATCGGGACAGAGGAAAGAATGGGAATGACTGGGACGTAGGGTTGGACCAGAAATAAGACATCACTAGTTAGAGCATCTCCAACAGTCTACTTATCCCACTCTCCAAGCTAAATTTTAGCAATTTTGGGTCAAAAATGTGCTCCAACAGACTGGCCAACCGGATGGCTGGCCATCCGGCTGGCTAAACTTGGCCTCACGCTGGCCAACTTTGGCCAGCCAGGATCGCCTCTCCAATCGTGGGTCCCACGCCTTCCCCCTCCTCCCAAATCGAGCGACGACAGCACGAAGGACCGCGGCGACGACGGAGTGGAGGCGGTCCCCGGTGACGATGGTGCGGAGGAGGGCCCCGGCGACGACGGCTTGCGGTCCACGGTGACGACGGCGCGGAGGACGGCCCCGGCGACGACGGTGTGGAGGCGGTCCCCGGAGACGATAGTGCGGAGGAGACCGCGGCGACGACGGCGCGGAGGACGGCCCCGGCGACGACGGCGCGGAGGCGCTCCCCGGAGACGATGGCGCGGAGGAGACCGCGGCGACGACGGCGCGGAGGACAGCCCCGGCGACGACGGCACGGAGGCGGTCCCCGGAGACGACGGCGCGAAGGAGGCTGCGGCGACGACGGCGGCTCCTCCCTCCCGGCCTCCCTCCGTTGCAAGCTCGCCTGCTCTCCTGTGCTACCGACGAGGGGATGGTTCTAGTGGGAATAGAGAAGAAGGGGGAGAAAGAGGAAAAAGAATAGATAGTAGAGGCTGACATGTGGGTCCTAATTGTCATAGGCTCGTAATGGAGAGGGTAGATGGAAAGGCTGTTGGAGTGAGGAATGAGTTTGACTTGCCAAATCAATTGGAGAGCTGGCTATATAGGTGTTTGGAGAGTCTATTTTAGAGAGGCTGTTGGAGATGCTCTTAGATGCCCGTGCGTTGCAACGGGTAAAAGTTATAAACCAATTTAAAAGCACACAGTAAGATAATGTTAAATAATTATTAAGTGTAATTCCTTTATAATAAAAACTTTAATATAGCACGAATAATAATTACATCACATGTTTATAGTTTTCATATGGTAGTAATACAAATCTACAAACAACGAAAGTTGGTGAATAAAATAGCATGTGAGTTGTATCAGAAAATAAAAACACTTTGAAGCTAATAAAGTTCACGGGTTCACGAACAACATTCGGGTGAAAATACTTGCAGTTTTGAATTTGATAATCTGATCGAAAAAATAGTTAACACCAAAATCCTTTCCCAAAACCATGAGCTAGACGATTACTCTTGCTAACTCCAACTATACAATACACCATTTTCTGGAACTAAATATTGACACTACCATCCTTTCACAAATTAATAAAAACTCTACATATTGACACTACCATCCTTTCACAAAATAATAAAAACTATACATAAAACATGAGGTTGATTTCTTTTCATAATTCCATCTATACTATACACCATTTTCTGGAACTCAATGCTCATTCGTTTACTTCTTTCGGATGCTTCTCACTGGTCAATATGAAATATGTTATACTTGACCAATATCGTCTGAATATCGAGCACCTTGTCTTCATCAGCTTTATTGAGATGGTTAAGCTAGCAGTGAGCAGTGAATTCTCAGATAAAACAACAATTAGGAGCTAAACACCAATAGAAAATCAGAAAGTTCTATACTACTTCATACATCAAAATGAATTAAAAAAACTTCAAATTTTCAACCAGCAAGCTTAATGCTGACTTGAATGACAATAAAGGGATATCATCTTTAAAAGTTTTGTTGTTATGAAAACAGGGAAATGAATTTCTAGATTAACTTGCAGTACAATCACATCCAAATTCATTAAATAACATCCGCAAGAGTAGTTGGCCTGAATTTAAGATTAAATTAAAATATAGTTAAAACTTAGGACAAATATGAGTGGCACAAATATGAAAAAGAGCTCGAGTTGATCACGTAATTTTACCTTTCTATTTGCCTATAGGACCACAATTCACAAGATTCATACATGCAAAAGTGGCTATGAAAGAGGCCATGCTAGCTAGGTAAATCCTACTCGTAAATGTTAATTTGCAAACACTGAATACCTTGCTTCATCTCCAAGGGAATATCAATGCCACACATTCATATGCATTTTGCACTAAAAAAGGATCTAAAATTCAGAGGCAATGCACCGACACCAATAAATAATGTTTAAATAAATAGATAAAAGAACGAAGTGTTTATAGTAGCACCTTTGCAGCATAAGGATCACATTCACATACATTGGGTTTTGCATAGCAAGCATAGAGTGCATGCACCCAGAAAGAAATATTGAGGGGAACATGAAGAGGCTTCCTTGAGGTATAGATATTGTCCATAGCTGGTGCCTGGAGGATGAGAGGAACTACCAATCTGCAAGGCAAACATATTGGTAAAAAGACAATTTTCCATCAGATATATGATTCTCTAATTTTGATTCAAGCAAATGAATTCTCTAACAATGGACATAAAATTGAATTTGTGTATCACATATGGTTCCCTGAAGATACATAGAATATTTTCTTGAATAAACAACAGATGGCTATGTGGGATAATTTTCTCTATACAAAATAGTGTTTGACCTTTAGGCTCTAATATTACCAATACGTAAAGCATTTTAAAGCACCAAAATAACTGTAAGAGAAATCGCATGTGCATGTGCAGACCTATTTGTGCACAGGAACAAACACCACCTAAAAAGAATCAACAAGTAGCCGACAATGTTCAGTAGGAACTATTTTATACTCCCTCCATCCCAAAATATTTGACGCCATTGACTTTTTTAAAAATGTTTGACCGTTCATCTTATTAAAAAAATTTAGTAATTATTAATTCTTTTCCTATCATTTGATTTATTGTTAAATATACTTTTATGTATACATATAGTTTTACACATTTCATAAAAGTTTTTGAATA